>NC_142383.1:3002500-3240000 GCF_059441005.1 Hippichthys cyanospilos
AAATTAGTTTGATTTATTTTTGTAATTTTATTCAATATATAAAATAGAGTGCATCTGCATTGTTTTCTTGCATTTTCCCCACACACCAACGAGACAATAATTCTGAATATTTTTTAAATGTATAAAACTGTTTAACTCTTTCACTCCTGTTGGGATAATGCGTCCCAAAGCTTTTCAAAAAAAATGACAGTGGATATAGGAGTGGTACCAATTAGATGAAATGGTATGCCAGCGGTTCATTACACACCTATCTACAGATTCCAGGGCATTTAGCAACTTTTCCATACACAACAAGTAACCTCGACACTTGATTCTCCCATCTCGATGCGCGTTTCAGAAAATTGTGGCACTTCTCCATAATGCGGCAAAAGTGTATAATCGAAAATTCCCAAATTGACGTTTAAATTTTTTTGAAACGATTAAATTTCCCAACCACTTGTCCTCGGTGTATGATACATACATACAAGAAATGTAATCATATTTTGTACTGTCGTAATAAATGATGCCATCTTTGCAGTGAACTGTGTGTCAGGATTATGTGTCTGTACTCGTAGACACCGGCGCGCAATTCACTCCATGCATTCCTTGTTGGAAATAAAATAGGAAAAGAAAAGTAACTTAAGTAAGAGAAATCAACATTTGATGTTTCAGTTATGACCTTCGAAACTCTTTGGTCGAGAATATCTGCACCATTTCTGTACCTCTGCCGTGTCACGTGATCATCACGTGATCAAGGTCAGGGTTCAAAGTCATACGGCTTTGCTTCGTAAGTATGGCGGCCCTGGTTGGACGCAGGACGCTTCTGCAAGCTTGCCGCGTGCAGTTTACAGACTTTGATAACGCGTGCAAGTTTGGCGCGTCCTATTTCGCGTCAAGACGATATGTCCGCGCCACCAAGTCTTTTTTTCCTCCGATCGGCTTTGGCACATTGGCAAGACAGTACAGCTCAGAAGCAAAGGACGACTTGGTCGTGAGATATCTTGACGGAGAAGATTACGGTATGTCCCCTCAATTGTTGTCATCACAGAAGGCTGGTAGCTAACACCCGCCGGTACGTGATAATTTCAAAATCGCCCATTAATGACAGGACACAAGGATGTCCACCTATCGTTAAACTAGTGTGACAGCGTCCACTTCGGTCCTCTAATAACTATCTGGAAAGATGCTTCGTTGCAATTACCAATAACATATTTTATTTTGTGCCACATTGACAAATACTATTAAAGTAATTTTAATTACTTGTTCAGTGTCTTAATAAGGCAAAACCAATTTAAAAACTGAGTTGCTCAAGTTTTGTATTTTATTTTCAAATTTCCATGTGTTACAAGAAGTCACGTCATTTTTTTGCAGTGGTGAGCCGTCAGGGACAGCAAGTCCTTTTCTGCTGGCCTAATATAACCTGACATCATAACTATAATCAACTATAATAATTATAACTACAATAAAAACAAATGTAATTTTACATTTATTGTTACTAAATATTTATAGGTCATATATAAAATTATTCAACATATTCTGTTCTTTTCGTGTCATATCATATCCTTATGGTTACACTCCTCCCAAGTGCCGCAGTTTTAGTGTAGTTTTTAGCCAATTAGAATTAAGCTAACGTGTTTCGCCAGGCAGACTTCATCACTCCCTGAGTCCGGAGGCACTGGGCATTTACTTGAATAGTCAAAGGCTTCTAGAAGTGCAGTGTGCAATGACATATTGTGTACGGGCCCATATTTTTGATAGACAGCTGCAATAGCCAATCAACCCATAAAAACACCTTAAGAAACCTCACGTAGAACGGACGCTCACTACAGGAAGGCGGTGCTATATTTATCCGCCATGTTTAAAGTTGGAAGAAGTTAATTAAAGTTATTGAAGAACAAAAAGAAGGGGGGGGGGACATGTTGCTCAACCAGCTTATGTTAGCTCATAGGCATAGCGTACAGCAAGCCAGATCCGACGATGTTTGTTTATTTATTTATTTATATTTAAACCCACAATAGCTGAAAAAAAACACACAAAACATAAACTGGACCAACGTGACTTTCAGCATTGGCTTCGGTCAATGCAAAAGGATTTATTATTGGAAATGAAACTCTACAAGCTAGTCATGAAAGTCTTTCTGAGAAAAAAAAGAATGGATTTTGTATTGAAATAACTTAGGACAGCTGTTTTGGGTGAGTTAACCCATTTAAGCCCATTTTTTTCCTGGACATGAAAACATCCAAATCATATGGCCTTTGAAATAATCAAGAACTTTTCTATTTTTTAAAGTGAAAATTTTGATGAAAAGGTGTGTTTTATGACCGCTCACAACAATATAATTACTCATTGTACAAACACACCAAACCAGTTTCAGTAAGAACAAATGCATACATCATCTTAAAGATCACGTGTATAAAAAAATATTTGTTCTGTGTTTATTTTAACATACTTTACTAACCTTTGGTTTGGGAGCTTTGAGGCTGTCATCTTTCTCTCAAAGTGCAACCACAAAGTAAAAAGCTTTGGTCATGTGAAAATATTACCATGTGACATTGCATACATTTCATCTAGACATTGTAGTATTTCAGTGCTTCATGAAAAATGATTGAAAAATCATTCATAAAGTATCATTAATAGAATTTTCTTTACAGTCACTTTTGTGACAGATGGGTTGAAATGGGTTAATGTTTTTGATATTTTATGTCATTCATATTCAATTGTCATGTTTGGTTGGGTTTGGTTGTTGCGAGTTTATGGGGTTTTGTTCATGTTTCTGTTCCAATGGCGTCGCCTTTATTGTCTTTCTCGTTTGTTTGATTCGGTCCACCTGTCTGGTTATACGTTATCCAGTTTTGTTCCCTGTTCGGTCCTGCCTGCTTTTCTTGTTAAAACTTCATTTTTTTTGAGCCACATATTTCTCAGTTTTCCTGCATTTTTTGGGTCCACTTCCTTTTTCCACCCAACTCACCATGCCCCAGATGTGACGCTTATATTAAATTGCCATATGTAATTTAGCGTACAATCTTGTTAAAAGCTTGCCTGCTCTTCGTGGACAAATAATTTGAAATTATTATTACTTATTCTAAGTTTCGGCTGACTAAATTATTTTTCTTTTGTAATTCTTTAAATGCACTTTCTCACTTGTCGACGGAAAACGCAACTTCAGTGTCACATGACTAATATTTGAGGCTGTCAGAGTTATCAATAATGAGCGACTGGAGAAAAGCCAAAACTCTGGGTCAAACACGATCTTTTGCAAAAGAGGGGGAGAGCACCAGGGTCTTCCGGTGTTCTGGGGCTCTCCTCCTCGTTTTATTACAAAGATTACAAAGAAGGCGGTTACAAGTTTCAAAATAATACCATATAAGGAATTGTTTATTTCTGTAGTGTGAGTGTGTGTGTGTGTGTGTGTGTATATGAGAGTGAGTGGGTTAAGAGGTGTGCAAGCAATGTGTTTTCATATGATAACATATATACAATTATTCCGTCATTTCCCTCCTGTTTATCAAATAAAAATACAGTCCTTATCATTATGCCACCTTAATACAATATACAGCCTTTCACCATTAATGTTCACCATTTTGTCCATCGTTCAGTAAGGTCATGTTTTTTTTTTTATTGTACTCTCTTGTATGTACCCAATATTACCCAATATTAATTCTGTACTCACCATACATCTAATGCCTATGTCACTAATGGTGAAATGCCTTAGGGAAATAAAGAAAACAGCTATAGGAGTTGTACATAGTTGTCAATAACATAGTCATCCATTCATCAGATATAAACCAAGAAAAGGAGTCTCAACCTTTCATGAACAAATTGTTTTAGTGTGAGCTTCTGAGCTCACTAATATCCATAGCAACCATTTAACGCCTAATCTGTAGGCCATAATCTCAACTCAACGGTACTTTTAGTACACCTACCCATGGGGAATAAGAATGAAAAATAACTCAAAATCTATTAGGTACATTTGCACTCCAAATTGAACCATGTCACAGTGTCCGATTGTCACCGAATTGATTGTTTTTTACCCGAGCCTATAGCGCAAGTAATACACCATTTTTAGTCAACTCAAAAATTGTTTTTGTAAAGTGACTAATTGAACTTGAAAAATAGTGTGAAGGCTGAGTCATCATATTATTTTTTTATATTAAAGTATTTTAGATTATATCTGTTTTTATTATATTTCATCCCGCATGCATTTTTTTGACCTGCTATAACTTACATTTTTCGACCGCTCAACATAACAAACATAACAAAATTAACGTAAAAATTCAACATTTTCGCAGTTAAAATGCCCACACCATTTATTTTTTTTAATAATTCTAACCGTTCGACGTCTATACATTTACAATATCCTACCATTTCTGAAAAATAAGTATTTTCACACTAATATACCCACCAAAATGTTTAAAAATTATGAATGGCAAGGGTTCTTTTAGTTCCAAGTTCAAACTGTTGAGCTTATTCCTGCTCATGGCAAAAATTCCCATGTGGGAAGAATTCTAAATGTTTTTTTTCTGTAAATCTACATTTTTGATCCATTCAAGTTGTTCCAACACTAAACTGTTAACAGCTTAAACGGTACATCATATTCCTCCCAGTGCCAAAAATGATCACTTACCAAAAATTCGATGTTTTCATCTTTATAGTACCTACACAATTTTAGACAATGCAAGATTGTTTGTTTTTTCTCCTCTAGAGGAGCCACAAAATAAACAGGTAGTGACCCAAAATAAATATGAAGTGAAGCTACATCACCAGGAAGAGACCCAGAAGTGCCCCAAAATAAACAAAAAGTGACATGGAAACACTCCAACTCAAATGAAAAGTGCCCCAAATGAACAGAAAATGGAGAGGAGTCGCAAAATCAACAGTACGTTACCCAGATACCCAGATGGGAAGTGACCAAGAAAAAGCAAAATCAACAGGAAGTGGAGGTCCCTTGCAGTCAACAAGCTGATCTACATTGCAAAACTTTATACATTTTACAAAATGTTTCAGCCAAAAGTTCAATTTAAACCATTTTGGATCATTCAACACTTCTTTACTGAATCAAAGATCATATTTGTTATTTCCATTCATATACAGTAACTATCATTTTCAAAATCCAAAATTCTGAATTTTCATACTAATCTTTACTTTTCACATCTCTTTGACCAGCCCAAACCTTTCCAACTAAAACAAAATGTAATAATTCCAGGTCATTGTATAGGTCATCATTTCATGCCATTAAAAATAATTACACCTCATTCTTTATTATTTCAAGTCATTCTAAACTTTGTATTTCAGCCTGTACACACAATTTCTTCAGAAATTGCATTTCTGTTTTGGTTATCAAATCATCAACAAAATATTAACTTTTTACTGCTTAAAATAGCTACATATGTAGACTATACCTTTAACAGACTTAAATGTTTTTATTTTGTGAAATCTGAACGCCCACATGGTTAGTGCCATATTTAATGATCTTTTAACCTTGTTTTTCAGGTATAGTCGTTGTTGGGATAAACCGGCCAAAAGCTAAAAATGCTATAAGCAAAAATCTGGTGAAAATGGTATGTATTCTATATTTGCCTCTTGTATTTATCTCATCTGTAAATTCCTGTATTTTTCAATCTGACCAATTTGTATAAATGCATATCCAATACTTTTAGAGCAATTTTGAAGTTGTATGTGAAAACATCATCAACAAAAAAGGAATGAGTTAATACATATATTTTTTTTATTTCATATTATATTATTACATTTTTTACAGTCATTTTTACATTACATCTTAAAAGTAATTATTAGATAAGTTTTGTTTATTTTGGTTCAATTTGCTGTAAATTTATCAAATTGATTTTGAAGCAGCCGCAGCCTATTACTTGTAAACTTTATTGAGCATTAAAGTAACTTTTTTTTTTTTTTTAAAACAAAAATGGTCATTTTGTTCCATAACCATGTTTGAAACCTTCCTGTAGCTCCACCAAAGGCCCGAGTAACTTGAAACTAAACCCATATGATTACAATTAAGTGTGCAATTGCTGGATCCCACCTGAACTTTCAAGCGCTGTAATTCAAAAACCTTTTGAGTTCGGAGGCTCAAATTTGGAATGTTTCATTTTACATAAAAAGTCACTAATAGAATAATAATCAGGCAAACTGAAGAGGTGTCCATGGAGAGGATGTGTGCTTTTTAAAAAATACAATTATCCAGGTTTAAGTTAACGGAAGTACTTTCTTATATCCAACAATTTTTTTTTTAAGAATGTTCTTAAGACATAATTCCCATATCGTCACCCTTAATGGTGGTAATCAAACTTTTAAAGGACTGCATTGTGCTATTTTATACTTTCCACAGTTAACTGTAGGTATTTACATGATTATAAATCACCGTTGGCACAATTGCAATTCAATTTTAAATAAATTCAAATTTAATTTGCTTGAAACAGGCCTTTTGAAAGAGGAGTTATAATTTACCCCACAATCCAGGGTTTATTAGGTTTAAGGGGCATTTTTAACACAGAGCCACTTTTCTTCAAATAGTTTTTTTTTTTATTCAAAATATAAAATCCCCTATTTTAAAAATTGCATGTTATGTTTACTTGATTTGGGTTATCTTTGTTAATTACATTGCACTGCATATATCTGTCAATAGCTGAATTTTTTAATTTTAATTTTTTCCAGATGTCTGAGGCTGTGGGGGATATAAAAAAGAATAATAAAGTCAGAAGTGTAATTTTTTGCAGTTTAGTTCCTGGGATCTTCTGTGCAGGTGAGTGCGGGTGGTGGTGTCAGGTTCCTTTTGTTCATATGTTAAATGCACTTACACAAGAATTGAGAATTCTGTGGAGTGCTCAAGCCAGATGCCTTGCTCTATGCAGGATACCTAAATTGGTATGAACAGAGCCTTAGTGTTGCTGTCATCAACGAAATTCATGTAAAAAATATCTTTGTTAATGAACCCTTATCAGACAACGAGTAATCTGGGTCATGTGATAACAAAAATGCAGTATGTACAAGCATATTTTTGACAGATAAAAACGAGACTGAATTTAGCATAGCTCTCGAACAAAAATCCCAACTAAATAGTATTCATCAGCAAGCTTTTATCACGAGGAAAACAAGATTGAATCACAGGCGAGTGTAAAAGTTTAACAGGCTCCCAGATTTACTGGCTCACAATTTCAGATGTGGTAATTTCGGACAATGCCAGACCCTGTAACTTTTTTGGGAGCCAGTTGAACTCTTACCACTGATAACAAAGGTAAAATGTGTAGTGATGAAATGTTATGGCGATGTTTCATATATTTTAGTTTTATTAATATTATTTTGCTGTGTATACAGTGATCCCTCACTACTTTGCGCTTCGCCTATCGCACCCTCAGTGGATCGCTGATTTTTTTTTTGGGGGGGGGGGGGGGGGGGGGGGGAATTGTATTGCGAGACATGCCAGATAGGCAAGTTATCTATAAAACACACTCCTTGGAAGTCGAACTACTACTGCAGTGCACATATTTACTATAATCTTTAGGTAGCCATCTTTTTGACCCCATGCACTGATCAATTGCAGACCAGCATCTTTGTGACCCCTTCACGCTGACCAATATTAGACCAGTATCATAGGGAGTCGAGACGCCGACCAGTAGCAGACTAGCATTGTAGTGACGCGTTGCAGCGGAGGCAGTTTGACGCCAACAGAAAATAAGAGCAATTATCTTAAAACACCTCAAGAGGGAGGCAAAACAACAAACACAACCAACCCCACAGGTCATGACAGTTGTTGTTAACCGTAAAGCGGGATAAATGCCTTAAAGAGAAAAGAAAAACTCAGTATTCCACATCGTAATGTGAAAAACACATAAGCCAGGGACGCCATAACCCCGGGGTCCACTGTATTTTAGAAAGACTCTAGCCTGACAAATGTGTTTGTTTAATTATTTTCAGGAGCAGATCTTAAGGAGAGAGCCAAGATGCATCAAAGCGAAGTGGGACCGTTTGTGTCCAAAGCAAGGGCACTAATCACTGATCTGGGTAAACATTTGTACGTTTTATTTTCTGGCTATGTATGTTATATTGTCACTGTGTGGTGGAAACATATCCAAATTTGGTCAAGTTCAATTTTTTATCCATAAACAGTCAGTTTTACAATTTATTATTGAACAATTTAATGTAATGAAATGGACTTGTTCTCTTTAGAATGCATTGTCATTGACTCAACAGTGGTATCTCACATAACCCTTCACTTAATTAAAGGTACAAGACTTAAAGGTGCCGTAAGATGAAAAGTCACATTTTTGGAGCTTTTAACCATGTTTTGATTTCTCACCGTAAACACTCCCAAAGTATTATTTTACTTCATTGGTGCACTTCTAAGCATGTGTTACTTATTGCGCCCTCTCATATCAGCCCCCCTGAAGATGAAAGCTGCTTGAAGTTCGCTAAAGACAAGAGGAGCAATTCAGAACCCCTCGCATTGCCTGGGCAAGAGAAAATACATGCCGACTTTATCTTTCATGTCGTTTTGGTTCCGGAGCTGAGGAGGAGTGATTTTGTACCGAGTCAGCCAAGTAAATAGCAACGTAAATAGCACTATGTATTTTGAAGCACACAGTCATACAATCAAAGTTAGTTGTAAATAATTCACTCGCCGGCAGAACTACTTCTATGAATACTTATTTAATAGGAGGAACATGAGATAGTGAGAGTGGTGTACAGTTGCCGTTTTGCATTTTAATGTCAGTAAAAGGCCTGTTTTTGGCCCCGTTATTTATGCTGTTGGAGTAGTCTTAATCAGCCGCAAGCCTTGTGAGGACAAGCGCTCACTATGATGGATGGATGCATGTTGCGCGGCCCACTGCATAAGCTGCAAGATGGCGCGGCAGCTACGCAGTAATAGAAAAAACAAACCGTTTTACTTCCTTTTTAGCCTGATCGATACCACAAAACTTATATTTAATAAGAAATTAAATCACCAATGTGCCAAAACTACTTAATATGCACATATTACACTGTGGAAAGTATTTAAATACCATGTCATGCTTTGTTGCTTGTTTGTAAACACTTTTAAAGGGGCCTTTAAAAGTGTTTACAAACAAGCATTTAAAAGAAATTAAAAGTACCCTAGCTTAATAATAATAAAGAATGTACAGCACAAGACAATATTTTCGAGAACACGATTTTGAGAATATGCTGACAGACCATAATTATAGGCATGGGGATACATACAAAGATTTAACCTGGAATTAAAAGCTTTTACGCTTGATGCTGACCACTTCCGTTGGCAGCCTTATCCATTTGCATGGCAACATAGCAAAATGCATTGACACATCTAACAACTAAGCAGTTGGACAACTCAGATGCAAACACTGTAACCAGCTAACATTAGCATATGTGCAGTACAGTATTTTTGTTGCGCTCCCGTGAAACTATGAATTATATTCGATTTGTTGTTTACACTTATTTAATATGCACTAATTCAGAGCAGCATCCCTATTTTATTTATTTATTTATTTGCATACCCGCTGTACAATGACAATAAAGTCATTTTATTCTATTTTCTGTTCTTATCTGCAGTAAAAGACATGGCTGTGTTCACAACAGACACGTAGTAAAGACCATCTACACATAAAACACCCCCCCAAGATAATTATCTAAAAAATTGTATGAAAATACCTAAAATTATATCCTTTTTAATATGAACTAAAAAAGAAGTATGAAATAACTTTCAAAAAATGTTACCTTTACTTTTTACAGTGTTTATGCAGGTTACAGTCTGAAACTGGAAAAACATAACATAAAATGCACAAAGTTCCCGGAATAGCAAAAATATGTTATATACATAAGTATATACATATGAAATATGTCAAATACACTTTTGGCCAACTGAACTGTTTGATGCTGGGAAAAAAAAAACAAAGAATAAATGTAAATTGATCTGAAACATTTCCACAGCAGCACTAATATCTTAAATATTTTAACCTAAAGTGTAAAACATTGCGCTGATGTATTTTTTCCTCAATCACATAATCATTAATGTGATTTCTAAAAAAAATGTTGACAGTAATATACTTTATAACTCCCAACAAACTTTGACAATGACCACACTCGAGTGCCGTGGCTGTGTAATACCCCCTGCGCATTGCGCTATTTGAGAAGGACTGGTTTATAGTCATTCACACTTCCTTAATTTGCATGAGGTTTAAAAAAAAAAAAAAAAAAAAGGGGGTGTTTAAAAATCAAATTTGAGTTGATAAATGTGATTAATACTGGTTAATTTAATGATCATTGAATGGTTTAGTTGACTGTGAAGGGAATCATATATTAGGTTGTTATCATTATGTTCTTAGTTCATTGTTACCCATTTATGCAATCCTAGTTCATCTTGACCCTGTCCTTAGATAGAACTGTTGACGCACGAAAGTGTGAGCCGGGACCTTGGCCCAGCTGCCGGTGGCGCCCGGCTGGCTCTCTTGTTGTGTCTTGTAATCTGCTATGCTTCTATTCAATAAAAGCCGGGGGGAACGGCTGGGCAAGTGGAAAAACTGGCGTTGGAAGACCCACGAGTTACATTTGCCCAAGCCTTTTTTCCCTACGCCGGCGTAGAAAAGTCAATCTTGGCTGGTCTGAGTTACTCTTTTTGCTGTTTAAGCAGCTAGGCTTGTCCTAGTCTTCTTTTCTGAGATTTCTCTGACATTGACCTGTTTGGATCTTTTTCAATCAGTTCTGGGGTACAACAAGGAAAAGTAGTTATGCTTCTTTACTTCCTTAATACTTGTTCTTCTTTTGAAATGTGTTTTCACTTATAGGTAACCTTCCAATGCCAACAATAGCTGCACTGGATGGAGCTGCCTTAGGCGGAGGCTTGGAAATGGCTCTGGCGTGTGACATCAGAGTTGCTTGTAAGTTTAACTATTTATGGAATAATACCAGGAAGTTATCTCTTTGTTGTTGTTATTGTATTTTTATTATTGTAAGATGCATACTTTTGTATCTTTAAAAAAAGTAGTCAAAGTTTGTAAAAGGTTAAGTCTTGTCCATTTCCTTTCATCTATTGTGTGTAATTACTAATTTTAGTCCCAAGACACAAAACACATAAAATGTTTCAATACATGTACCAGAACACTGATCATTCATTCGTGTTCTATTACATATCTGTCCTGTATTAATGTCAAAAATGTCAATGTTTGCCTTCTGTTCTTCCAGCAAATGCTGCAAAAATGGGACTTGTTGAGACCAAACTTGCCATTATTCCTGGGGCAGGTAAGAATCCCCCCCCCCCCCCCCCCCCCCCCCCCCCCCCAACTAACAGCAACAACAGCCATTTGACTTGTCCTTGCTGGCAAAATCAATTTCCATGTCGCTGCACTGTAACTTTGACAGACAAAACACATCTTCACACAAATTTGGTGTGTTGTGCATAACAAAAGTGAAGGTTGCCCAGCTATCCTAGAGAATTGTGCTCACTACGCTAGCTGATTACATGGTCTAATACTGCAAGTCAGAGGTGGCCAATTTACTTTTTGAAAGGTGCCATACAACCAAGGTTAATATCGTAAACAAAAGCTAAAATAAGAAATTAACTAAATGAAATAAAAAAAAAAAAATTGTAAATGATGAGTCCCTTTTGGGATTATTTTGATTATGAGTGCGCCTCTGATGGAATAAATGCATTATCACAGAAAAGTGACTCAGGCGGCTCAAACAGTAAAATCCTACAAAACGTACATTTCAGAAGTACCATAATTCCCCAAATCTAAGACACACCTGTGTATAAGACACACCCTTAATGTTGGGGTCAAATTATGGTATTTTCTAAGTTACTGTGTGTCCAGTTTTAGTCGAGCTGATGCGGTCAGCCTGACTAACTCCCCCTGGAAGGGTAAATGGAACGGGGGCGGCGGGTGCAACTCGAACGTTTATTACCTTGATGTGTTTGCGATCACTCATGTGATAGTAACAGCAGTAGTTATTTGACATTGGTTGCAGAAGTTATTTGATATTTGTCGCAGTAGTTATTTGACACTTGGTAGCAGGTCGCAAACCGTCAATCCCCCCCGGTCTCGACTTTGATCGAATCAGTGGACCGCTTGCAGCTGGACATTGACATGCTTAAATAGAGCCCCGCTCACCCCGCATGGATAAAACTGAAATCAATTGTAGGCAATCACAACTCATACCGTGAGCCCCATCCGGGTAAATAGACTCGGGTGAAACAAATGATCACATAAACAAAATAAATTGAGGTTCAGTCACCGGAAAGTTCTACACTGTGTATAAGGCGCAGCAACCCTTTGGCAACAAACTATAAAAACTATAGCAAAACAGTATAAATTAATCTTTTGTAAACTTAAAATGTTCTTGTCTTCATATCCGAAAGTTATATATTTGTTACGCGTTAAGTTAAACCTGTTTCAGATTTTCTACATTGTGAGCAATCAGTGAACATCTTACCACTGTAATGTTGAATGTGCTTCAAACATTTGTTTTTCCTTTTTCTCGCGACGTGATTCGAGTTCATTTAACCGTAAATACTCGAAGTTGAGCAGCAGTTTGATTGTTTTGATTGTGAATATGCCACAATTAATATACCACAATTAATAAAAGTTGGATTACTTTTCCATGTTCTCTAAGCATTCTTAATTGAATCAGCTAGAGACATCATATCTTTTAATTAGTAATAATCCTGTGTGTGACCAAAGATGGACTTGAACATTGGTTTAGTCTGCCTGCTTCTTTTATTGAAAATAATGCTGTAATAACCTTAGCTAACATAAACTGTTCTTAGTTGCAACAGGCACTTGATGCCTGCTGACGTCCACTTGTTGCAGTAATTATTTGTGAGTAAGAATACGGCCATTATAAAAATGCACATCTGTGCGTCAAAACTCTGCTTATGTGGCTGACTTCAATCTTCCTCGAATAGTGACAAATTAAAAAACAAAAATCTATTTTTTTGTTTACAGGACAAACCCATATTTTTGGCCTTCATTTGGGGGGGAAAAATGTGTGTCCTATATTTGGAGAATCGCAGTATGCACAAGAATCTCCATGGGGAATACCTGGACAATTGAGAATGTGCAAGCATCACCTGATAGCGAGGCAAAATCCTTAAGCAGGCAAAGAAAGTGTTGTGAAAAAAAATAACACATTGTCTTTCATGCAGAGGTGTCATCATTTTACCTGATCTCTGAAAGTATCTCTTCTTGTTGTCGTCGTTGGAGTTCTCTTGATGTGAACATCCTAGTCTGATGTGGCGATAGGGCTGGCAACACCATTGCATTGACGCATGTGTTGAGCTCATAGAGTGAAACTCATGTCTGTGTGTATATCACTTCAAGAAAAATCATGTGACCAATCCAGCCGCTTGTGTTGGATCACGTGACCAACTCAGTTGCTGTATTGCGGGTTGTGTATTTGATTAATAAATCACACATCTTTCAATTCTTCCCTTGAATTTAGTGTGATAAGATCCTGAAAAAAGAAGAAAAGATTCCACTTTCTGGGAGCATTTTTTAAGTCATTTTGGCAAAACAGATGATTCAATTGGCAACAATTTTGCTTGCCGTACATTCAAGTTACTTCATTTTATAAACATCATGTCGGTTTTGCTCAATGGTTAAGGTAGATTTTTCTTTCATTTTCAGCATGTTTGTTCCATGCATTGGGTGAGGAAACATTCTAAAATTTTATAAGCCATCTCGTTTTGCCACGCATGAAAAGTTTGCCTCGATAGAGTGATTAGTGGAAACAATTAATTACCGGTACTTTAATATTTAATACATATATTTTAAATTTGGCTCTCGATTGTTTTTCGCCACACCAGCCACATGGCTACCTTGTGAAAGAGTTGCAGGAAAAATGCACAGGCGAGTTTTTATTTTTTTTCAATGCACAAATAAATATATACTTTCTCTCTGACACATTCATATTAAATATTGATTTATTATTTCAAAGATATTTTAAACTGGGATTAAAGTTGAAATGCAAGATACAAGATGACATGCGAACATAAATGATACTAATGACTGCAGATACATTTCCTGTACAGCATATTTAGTAATATCTTAACTGGTATAATTACACGTTACTATTTACTGTACTGATAAAAATACCTTGAGCATTGTTTTTAAAACAAAACTGAGAGGATCATAAACTGTGAGGTTCTGGTTTTGTTATGATAGTTCTTTAAGAGTGGCAAAGTATGGATTTATATGCTTGGACAATTGCTCCATTCAGCATGTTTATTAACTGTGGTCTGCAATAATCCAGATAAAGAATAACAAATATTTGGCGATTTATGTCACTGACTCAAACTGTGTCACAGACGAAGAAAGGAGAAACTACTGTGAGCCATTCACGTTAGACTGGTGCTCCTTTCATGGAACGCTCACAGCGTGGGAAATTCGAAACCCACAAAATGTCCACCTCAACAAAAACTAAAAACAGTCAAACAATGTGGGCTTTCCAACAACCGAGGTACTTTTATTACTCATACTTGGGAGCATCATTTGTTGCCCTTTTCCTGTGCAGGTGGTACTCAGCGTCTCCCCAGAGTGATTGGTGTGTCTCATGCTAAAGAGTTGATGTACACTGCTCGAGTAGTGGATGGCGCAGAGGCTTGTCGCCTGGGTCTGGTCAGTCATTCTGTGGAGCAGAATGAGCGTGGAGACGCTGCCTATCTACGCGCTTTGGAGCTTGCACGTGAAATAAACCCTCAGGTAAGAAGGCATTAGTCGCAAAAAGCTTTCAAGGATAGTGTTTTTTTATGTGTGTGTGTCTCTGTGTCTTATCAAAGCAGTCATACAGAGACCTTGTGTTTTTGTTTCTACAGGGCCCTATTGCAGTCAGGATGGCAAAACTGGCCATCAATCAGGGTATTGAGGTAAGTAAGCATCCCACCAACCATCAGAGTATTAAAATCACAACTTGTGAGATTACAACAAAAGTTGCCTTGGCGTCTTTCAGGTGGATCTGTCTACAGGCTTGGCAATTGAAGAGGCATGCTATGCCCAAGTGAGTACTGTTCCAGAAATTGGCACATATCAATAAAAGTATTTTAGGTGTAAACATTCTCATGTAAAATTTCAACTACAGGTAAGTATATATAATCAAATTTTTATCTATTATAACATTTTGGAAAACAATCCCGCTTAAGCTAACCTCTGATCTGGCCATCCAAAACGTTTTAAATAAAAGTAGTCTTTGTGAAAACACAAAGCATGATTCATATTTATGAGGAATAATTCAAAACAAAGTCGAACAGCTGAAAACGAGTGAATGATGTGCTAAAGGGCCTGTATCACGGATGTTTAATTTTGGGAGATTTGAACCATGTTACAGTTTCACCCTAAACACCCCTAAAGTGTTATTCTCCTACATTGATGCATTTTAAAGAATTTCTGGCTTATTCTGCGCACTCAGCACCAACCCCGCCCAAGCAGATAAGGGACTTCTGTTCTTGCATCTACTTCATAGGTGTCCAACCCCAGTCCTGGAAGGGCGGTATCCTGCATGTTTTCCACTTTTCTCTCCCCAACACCCCTGATTCAAATCGTTAGCTTGTTAGCAAGCTCTGCACAAGCTTGAAAGTGATCCTAATCTTTTGAATCAGGTGTATTGAAGAGAGAAGGTCTGAAAACATGCAGGATACCGGCCCACAAGGCCTGGTGTTTGACATCTGTGATCTACTTGGTATGTCACAACTAGAAGAAAGGCCCTTCACTGCCTTTTTTTTTTTTTTTAAATAAAACTTATGGCATATATTAGTTGTTAAGTTTAGGATACTTGGAAAATTAGTGTAAAAAAATGCCTACTTCCATTTCCACCAAGAAATACCACTGTGACTGTACAGTATATCCCATAGACCATAATACATGTACAAAAATGTGCCAGAGAAGTGAAAATGATCACCAAACAAACAATACATAGTCAGTATAAGCTATAATAACACACATATATAGCACATATTATTAATTACCGGTAATTTCAGTAGTGCTAGATGGTTAATCTAGGAGAAATTGTACAATGCGAGCCACCTTGTTGACAAGTGGGCCCAGAACTGGCTTGTATATGGAAAGGTTGCTAGTAGCCTCTAGAATGTGTAGATAGATGTGTCATGAACTGCTGGGATGTCATTGCATCTTACTGCGACCATTCCTATATCACTGCCATTTTTTTTTTTTTTTTCAAAAGCTGTGGGGAGTATTGTCCCAATGGGCGTGAAAGGGTTAACCACCTCTACACTGCCCGAGTATCGCCCGTGCAAGAGTAAATACACACCCATCTCATCCGAGGAGATGTTTTTTATTTTCAGTTTCAGTGCAGGACGAAGAGATTTTGCACCAATTTTGCAATGTTTCATTGATTAGTTACAAGTGTAGGGATGTTGTAGTAGTTAATTCACCAATGGGCGGAGCTGTTGTTATGAGTAATGGTTTTCCAAGGGGACGAATCTGAGTAACTGGTGTCACTGTGTCGTCTCTCAGTCATTGCTAAATTGTTAGCTTTCATGTCATGTTGTCGTGGCGGTCGGCTTTAGAGCTACATCATGAAGGGGGTTAGGCAGCCATAGAGTGAAAGGCGGGGTTTCAATGACCAAGCCGTTTCACTTCCTGGTTTGAAATCTAGCCAGCAGAAAAACTCATGTAAGAAATTGAAAGATTTTACCAAAGGTAAAATCCTATCATTTACTAGTATTTTACTAGTATTTCTCAAAGTACCCTCAAAGTCGACACCCTCCCCCCCCTTTTTAACTGCAATCTGGATGAATTTTACAGTATAAGTCTACCCTTGAATTTAGATCATAGATCATGGATATTCAATTATAACACGTGCTGTGTGTTATTCAAATGACAAAATTACAGTACTTTTAGTGGCATTTCTATATCATATTCTATGGTTATGAGGTGTAGTGGGTGGGGCAGAAACGACGTGCGATGCAATGTACACGTAGTCTCAGGGCTTTACAGTGGGCCCCCGTGTTACGAACTTAATCCGTTCAGCGGCTACACTCGTAACTCGAACTGCTCGTATGACGGGCAATCCAAACCTATGTTAATTAGTGAATGCGTGCAACGCGTGCAAAAACCTTAGGTAAAAACATCACGACTTTATACACATATTATAAATGAGTAACATAATCTACTGTACAGTTAAATTAAATAACATATACAAAGGAAAAATGACATTTACCTTTGGGGCGATGTGACTTAGCTGGGTGGAGGCGGAGGGGAGCAGAGACCAACTCGCAGAATTTATTTATTTATTTTCTTAAACGGGAACTTTTCTCAAACTAGAACATATCACCGGTGATTTCCTTTTCTTTAATCCATAGTAGAAGAAGCCTCTCCATTTTGTTGTCGACCGAGGTCCGTCCCCCGGCAAGGAAAGTCTTGCCCTTAGAAGATTGCCGAGCGGTTACGGCCATACTCACTAGCCATGCGTGCGCCTCCTTCGTTTTTTTTTTTTTTTAATTATCTCCTGCTTGGTTTCTATTGTCATCATCCTCTTACTTCTTCCTTTACCGCCACTAGCAATTTTAGAAGCCGTGTCTAACAGATAAAGTTTGCATCACACCGACCAGCTGTGCCATCAAGCTAGATCCATGTTTTTCAACCGCGGCACAGCGGCACAGATATTGTCAGTTGTGGTGCGGGAAATTATCCCCCCCCACCCCCCACCCCCCGGTCCGCTGTATACATTTACGGCATTGACTGTGCCGCGGACAGCACCCTCAAGGCTTTAAATTTGACGCGGTGATCAAAAGGTTGGGAAACAACTGAGCTAGCTGAAGGCGTTCGGCCAAGCATATCGGCATTTCTGTGATTGACGTGACGCCGGCCAATCGTATATCCGCATCTCCATGAGTGAGACCGGGACTGTGACCTTAATCGACCAATAGCATATCGGCATCTCCGTGACTGAGACCGTGACTGAGACAGTGACTGTGACATTGTAAGAGCAATGGCGTTCAGCGTTGCCGTTACAAGCGTGATTAATTAATTTCGATGATGCAGCAAAGCGAAAATAATTGTACAAACATTTTGACCAGTATGTCGGATTGTTCGTATGACAAAAGGTTTGTGCGTAAGAGGGGGACAAAAAACGCCGCGGTCCACGCTCGTAAGTCGAAAAGTTCGTAAGAGGGGGAGTTCGTAAACCGGGGGCCCACTGTATTTTTATGACACAGCTCAATATTTGTTTTAAAGCCCTAAAAGTCATCATTACTATCTGACACACCAAATAGCTCCTCCCATTAAACTCCCAAGACGCCCTTTCCTTCCTGCTTGTCATTTGTTCAAACATACTTGTTACTCTTCCTTGGGTAGTAATTTTCGAACACGTCCAATCTGTTTGAAACTGAGGTCTTTGAAGATGATTTGCTGATCTACTTACTTAAATGTTCTTTACCCAAGTGACAACTGTTGTGAGATCAGAGCGTAGAAGGTTGCCCTTCGCTGTTTCTCCACCCACCTGCCAACATTCAAGCTGGCTTGTTCAAGCAAATGTCCAAGGGCTGAAGGAGACAAGTCAAGCCGTATTTTCCTTTTTATAATGCATCAATAAATGATTCACCAGTCTCATTGTTGACAACAAGAGGCAATTCGGTGGCGCTTGACAAAAGTGCATTTTGCGATGTTCTGTGTAAAAACTCTAAAATGGATGCATACTACATCGAATTAGACGTATGTAAAATCATGTAAATGACATGATATTTCACATTCAAATTCATTATTCAAGCATAGAAGTGTAGGGAAAAAATGGTCTGTTTTGAGTTATGTGGTTATAAGTCGACCCTCCCTAAGATGAGGAAAAAAAAAAACTCGACTTGTACTCTGAGAAATACAGTATATGCATATATTTAACTGTGGAAAGCTTACAATAGTATGATATAGGCCCTTTAACAAAAGCAATTGCTGTTGATTTTAATATTGTGTTCTAATACAACCTGGAATTTCACTCAAATGCCAGACTTTTGTGACTATTAAAAAAAAGTATTTTTGCAAATTGCCTGTTGTGGATCAAGTATTGTGTCTTGTAACTGTTTAAAAGCAAAACATGCCACTTAATAACAATTGGTGAAGAGTTTTGCAATATTTTTATTTCACAGGTGATACCAACTAAAGATCGTCTGGAGGGTTTGGCTGCTTTTAAGGAAAAGAGGCGTCCTCAGTACAAGGGAGAGTGAGTCACCCTGCTCCCAAAAACTTTCAAGTTCGGCCTTAAGTTCTTATACCACTGCTTCCAATATGCTTAAAGGTAGAATTGTGCACATAAGTGCATTAGCAAAGACAGAATCATGTCTGACATGGTTCCATCAGCGCTTTACATCAGGATAGCTCTAATATTAATAATGACCATCCCATATTGACCGAGCAATGTCCAGGGGTTGCATTTTTAGTTCAACAATCCAATAAGCCATAAATGAGTACGATTTTGTTAGATTCTTGAATGATACAACAGCAGGTTTTCTCTTTTCTCATTTCTGTCTGTCTAAAGCACGCTGTGACCTGGGAATTTCCTTCGAGTTTGCGAACCAAAGCCTATGTAATCACAGTGATTGCTCAAGGAATGTGGTGAGAGAGACATTTGGAGTAAAATGAGTGAGCCAGGATGAATTGAAACCTCAGTATACTCATACCGCACACATTAAGCTTTGCATGGACATATGCAGTAGTTGTGGAAGTGAAAGCTTTCCTGTGTCTGTACCCTGTTCTACATTAACCCTCGCAATTTTTATGCTGCACAACTGATTAAAAATATTACATATCGCGTGTGTCTGGTGGAGTCCTTGTAATGTACCTCCAAATGTATCACTTTTCAAGAGAGCAAAAAAAATGAAATCAAGACATCAATCCATATTCAACACTTAATATTTGTAAGAAGTGGGGGGGAAAAAAAACTGGCCAGATTGTGACATAGGAGGCTTTGACCTGACACCCGTGATATGTATTTCCTCCACCCTTTATTCTACATTGTGTTACTGTACTGTCATCTTGCTCAGAACTTCTGTATGTATATAAGCCTCAAGCTGATCTGGATTGTGTCAGTCATAAAGAAGTATCTTGTAATCCTTCTGTAGTATGGCACAGCCCAGATGGCAAAATAAAAAAAAGTCTGACTCATAACTTGACATATTCAACTTCTTGATCATTGCTAACAAGCGTATGTACCAGTCTTGCAGTAAGTTAGCATCAGAGGCAGGGCTGTCACTCAGTTTTAAGGACTGGGGGGGGTTAGGGTCCCCGAGACCGAGATATATATCCCGGATGACCCCAGGATAAAGCATTTGTTTTTGCCATGGGAAGTGGAATTGTGATCAAATAAGAATTGGCATCTTTTGATGCACTTGGATTTTTTCCTGCTTGGACAAACCTTCAACCTGTATTAATGCTGTTTTAAAAAAAAAAAGTAGTTAACCGTTGTTGAAAGTTGGTTTATATTGCGTTTTCCTTTTCTCTGTGTTAAAAAGAATACCGTTTTAGGTGTACGTATGAAAAAAATTATAGACAATAACCATATTTACGGTTGGCATGGGGGTGGGTGCTAAATGTTTTCTTTTTCCTGGGGGGGTTTGGCTTTACAAAATATAACCGAGAATCACTGGTATATATGCAGTATTTGCAACTATTGTCTACATGCCCCCTCTTTCATACTTGTAGTCAAAATGCTAATTATATAATTACAGTATTTTAAGTGTGTGTGTCTCTTTGGAATGACTTTTAAATGAGAATGATGGTCTTCAGTGTTGGACCTTCATAATTTTGTACTTTCAATCAAAAGAGTCAACGGTACCAACAAAAAAAATGTACGATGGTATAACCCCTTCAGAGGTGTATATTAACATTATTAGATAACAGTTCCTCTTTTTCATCAATTAACTTGTAAAAATAAACGGGATGGATGTTTTCAAACAATAACACAATATGAAATGCTTGCCTCTGCATCTTCAACTGAAATCAACATTCCATAAATCAAGGTTGCTCAATGCAATGACATTTAAAAACAAAACAATAAAAAATAATAAAACAGGTGCATTGAGTGGTGAGGTTGTATGAGGTTCACTGCTGGAACTATAGATCTTGGAGCAAAAAAACAATACTCGTAGACTAGTCAGATTTTCATAAGACGTTTGGTTTCGCAAATGTTCACCCCTCACACAGCCCACTATCAATTAGGGGAAATACCTGTTTGTTGTTGTGTGTGCTAAGTTCTACCAATCATGGAGGTCACTGCATCGATAGATAGGACATTTAAAACAATTCAAACGAGGTGTACTTCAAATTCCCCCTCCCCTTTTATTTTATTGCAGAAGCAGAACATGTACACTATTTACAATTTCAATGTCCAAGAGTTCAATATGAAAGGAGCTGATCTCCACTTAAAATTAATGATTTATTCATTTTTTATTTGCACGTTTGTGTGGCCATTCATTGTGCAATGTCGTAATAATACTGTCGTAGTCTTTGCTCAATAACAGCAAACGCAGGTCTTTTCTCCCCCCTGTAAAACAAACAAGGCTCGTTTTAGTGGGAAATTCTACAAACTATTTCCATTTATTTCTACTGTATTTCTATTAATATAATATACTGGCCTTCCTAAGTGGAGTCTGCAGTGGTCTAAAAATGGTATTCTGGATTTATGCAATATGAAGGAAGCAGCAAAATTCTATCTCCGTGGGTGGCCATTTTGTAACTAGCTGTCACCTAAAAATTATATCACAGGGCTCAGGTAACGAGCTCAGCTAGCTGCTTACAAGTTTGAAGAAATCCATGATGCTAATTAGAAGATTGGTTAAAAATGTTTCTCTATTGTTGAATTAAATTTTTTTTGTCTTGGTGTACCATCATTTTTGTCCAGCTCCATGAGTGGATTGATGCAAGACAGGAGTAAGTCAGGCTCCCCTTTATAACACACCTGATTCAAATGATTAGGATTGTTTTCAGGCTTCTGCAGTGCTTGATGATGAGCTGATTATTTGAATCAGTTGCGTTGTAGGAGCGGCATCAAAAACATGCAGGACCGGAGTTGCCTACCCCTGAAGTAAAGCTTTAACCTGGCTCATAACAGTCAGACTGACGTTATTACAGTATGTTATAATTAAGGATTGATTTATGATCACTTTTCTTGTTTTTATTACCATTATTACTTGTTTCCTATTTTTATTTTTCTTGAACGCGGGCATCAACGATTTTCTCTGTGTATGTAGGCGACCTTTGTGGAATTTAGAATTGCAGATGGCTCATCATAGAAGACTACAGAATATCTTCTCTTCCGCCGCCTTCTGGCCACTATCGGGAACGTTGGGGACAACATCTGATGGTGTCTCCGGGTGACTCTGTGGACCCAGAGGACTTCAGCTTCTAAGATGTGATCTTAGCTTCAAATAAAAGACACATATTTTTTCCCCTAGCACCATATAGGACCATAATTAAACATGTAATTACAGCACACTTATTCAGTGGGAAGAAAATCCTTAAATTAATAATTATTTGATTCTTCAGCGTGTCCTTTAACATCAAGGCTTGATGTCAGATGTCATCGAATGTGGGTTTTTTTTTCCACTTTCAATGAATTCTGGGAGACCCCAAAATTAGGAACAGGTTTTTTAATTGACCCGTCAGCCAAACGACATCACTGGAGGAAGGAGGCAAGTATGGAATTGATCATAACTACACAAAAGAGCAATTATTAGAACATCGCACTGCATATGGTCGGTGGCGATACTGCTTTCAGACAAAAACTCGAGCGGCACAGTTAACTTTTACAAGCCAAAACTTGTTATCTGACTATTTCATCAAAAAAATCCGTAGTGTATTATTGATACAACAAACCACTGCTGCTTGATGTCTCTCAGCATATCTTGCAATGGGTGAGTGTGATCATATGAAATATCTTTCATACTTTTCCCAAAGTCTGGGAGTAATCTTTAGAAATGTCTACGCTGGGTTCAAAGATGTTTATGGTAGGGATTTATAATAAAAATGTCACCAAAAAGAGTAACTGTGATGTAATTTTCAATCTAGCAAGTGGCAAAACGGCCGCCCCTGAAATGGTTAAAAATGTGTGTGTGTGTGTGTGTGTGTGTGTGTGTGCATGTGTTGGGGTGGGTTAAAATCGTGAAGTCGCAGAGAGTACATATATACTTAAAAAAAAAAAAGTTGGGGCATTGACTTCCTATTTTTTACTTACTCATATGTCCAGCAAGCGTTCATGAGGCTGTACATTTCTTCTGGACAGCTTGGCGGGGCATCCATTCTCATTCCGCTCTCAATCATTTGCAAAACACTGTTTCCTCTCATTCCCTGTGAAAAAGATGACAGGTTACATTTGCCACATTAAAGTCCACTAACCATTGCTGGGGTGGAATGATGTGGCTACTTTTGAATTTTTAAATACTGTAATCCCCCAAATATATGACCAGTTGTGTATAATTTGCGGGTCAAATTCTGGTATTTTCTGTTACTGTGTATAAGACGCACCACTTTGGCAAAATTGTCAAAACTAGAGCAAAACTGAATCAATTTCATCTTTTGTAAACTCTTAAAATTTTCTTGTGTTCATATCCCTAAATAATATATTTGTTGCGCGTTAAGTGTGTTTCAGATTTGCCACAGTGTGAGCGGACAGTGACTGCCTCGTCAGTGTTAAATGTGCTCAAAGTTGTTTTTCCTGTGTGTGAACAAGGCTGGACACGGGCGTTGGTTCAGTCTGCTTGATTCTTTTATTGAAACTAATGTCGTAACAACCTCAGCTAACATGAGCTACGGTTAGCAACAAGTGGCTGTTGCAGCGAACAGCCAACTGACATTCGGCCTCCAGCTTGTCCCTTTAGGGCAGTGCTCCCCATGTATGTAATATCAACAGCGGTCAGATCAAGCGAAATTTCTCCTTTTGCGTTAAGTTAAATTTTATTAACTGTTTTCGCGTTTCGCGTCGCGACAGCCAATCAACTTCGGGAACATTCAACAGCTCACGCAGGGGGCAGGAATGAATCACTACGGCCGCTTTTTGGTCACCGGGAGCGATCCAACATGGCCAAAGCAAGAGCAGAGCCAAGCAAGAGCCCTCACCTGGCTTGTAGAAAGGCGGAAGCGAGAACTTGGGACAACTGGTATGTGCAGCGTTTGCTTCACTTCACAGCTTTTGAACCGTAGTTACTGTGCTAAGCTAACGATAGCGCAGCATTGTCAGCACAATATTTAGCACAGTCTCGGCCACTTGATTGGGACATTGAAACTTTAATTTTTTGGCAGGCGAGTATTGCCGCAAAGAATAAAAGGGCTGTCGGTGAAAATATTGGCTCTGTCACATTACAGAAAAGTGAAAGTTCTCTGCAATGCTCTTCTTTCCGGATCTACCGTAAAGTGCACAGCAAGCTCGCGACACTCCCCTCCCCTCTCCTCGCGCGACAAAAAAAAAGTGGACAAAAAGTACAACAGCGACAGAAAGCCCCGCGAATGAGCGTAGTGACGCAGATTTTCGCGTTCGATGTGCACGTAGCATAAAACTAAATCATTTCCAAAACATTATTTCGGGTGCAGCCCACGCGGCCCAGTACCAGTTGATCCACGAACCGGTACCGGTCCGTGACCCGGGGACAGGGGACCACTGCTTTAGGGTAGTTTTTGTGAGTAAGAATACGGCCGATATAAACATGTACATCTGTGTGTCAAAACTCAGCTTGTGTGGCTGAGAGATCAATCTTCCAAGAATGGGGTCAAATTAAAAAAATTAATCTAAATTTTAAGTTACTGTTTATTGGACCTTTATACTTTTGGCCGTAACCAAGCATGAAAGAAATGTCCCACCCAACACCCATGATATAAATCTTTCTAGCTACTATTTGCATTACCAGAGATAGTACAGTTCCTACCCTATATGGCTTCTCTCCATATGAGTACGCTTCCCACATAAGCACTCCAAAGCTCCACACGTCACTTTTGGTTGAGAATTTGAAGTAATTTATACACTCAGGCGCATACCACTTCAGCGGCCACTTCCCATGTCCCTTTGCCTGTCGAAACATTCACATCATGGTCATCACAAAGAGGTGAGTTCATTCAGCCTCCTATGTCAATCAGACTTTCTAGAGCAGGTGTTTCAAAACTTTTTACTCTAAAAATCCCTCTACTTCTCGCCTCCCCTCAGTGCATCGCAATTTTTTTTTTCATTCAAAAATAAAAAGCTATAGAAGGTTACCTGCATGCCAGACAGACGAGTTAACTATAAATGCAGATGTCACGGGCACTCCTCGGACGTCCAACAATTGCAGTACACATATTTACTTAAAAGTTACATTATTAAACCTTATACAGTAACTGTAGTGCTGTTAACCTTAGCTGTAAGTAGTCGGGATCATGGTGAGCTGCAGTTGCTCTCTAAGTAGGTGCTTGGACATCTAATTAGAGTCAAGCAAGTAGCTGACCAAACATGATTAAGAAGCAGCATTTACACTTGCTTAATGGTGCATGTATTCTAAGATGGCATTATCTCCCTAACGCTCACCCTCCTAGTCATTTAAAAGCTCCTAAGATTGCAATGGTTGCCCTGTCAAGTCAACTAAACGGAGGCTTCTCTTCTTCATTGACATCCAGAGTTAGCAGGAATTACCTTGTAGTAGTTCTGGTCCTCTGCAACTACTTTGGAGAGACCAAAATCACTGATTTTGGCATAGTGCTGTGTTACAAGCAGCACGTTCCTAGCAGCCAGGTCCCTATGGACGAAGTTATGCTCCTCAAGGTACTTCATCCCCATAGACACCTGGTGCACCAGCTCAGTAATATTGGCAATGCTTGTTTGCCTGTGAAAAAACAATCAAGACTTATCTCAACAATAATACACTTTTAATTGTTTCTCTCTCTCTCTCTCTCTCTCTCTCTCTCTCTCTCTCTCTCTCTCTCTCTCTCTCTCTCTCTATATATATATATATATATATATATATATATATATATATATATATATATATATATATATATATATATATATATATATATATATATATATATATATATATATATATATACTGTGTATATATACATATTCTGTTCTCTTTGTGTCATAATGTGCATTTGGTTGCACACATTACAGTGTTGTAATTTTAGGTTAGAGTTTTTATCCAATCAGAATTCAGCTAACTTGTGTCGCCAGGATGTATGAAATCAACAGTTGCGAGTGTCTGTGCACTGTGAGTGAACGGGCACATATACTGTATAATAATATTAATGTACCATATATACTGTGTGTACACACACACATATATATATATATATATATATATATATATATATATATATATATATATATATATATATATATATACTGTATGTATGCATTAAAAATATTGTTTCAAGTCTTGTGGTACGCTCAGTTTGAGAAGTTATAATGCAATTACGTGTTTTTAAGTGTCATTTTACATATATTTGAATGAACTGTATGTACTGTAAATGTGCCGTTTCCTTCTAAGTTCTCTCCAGTAAAAGACAATTTTCAATCCAAAAACAATTTTGGTGCAAATCCCCAGTTGTTACACCCAAAGTACTTTTAATACCTCTTGTTGCGTAACGATGATGTATCTTTGAATTAAGTTTTGCTAAAATCTTTCTTCAACTTTGTAGAGTTTTTTTTTTTTTTTGCTAAATGAGCAAAAGAAAAATGGACAGAAGAACACATACTTGTTTTTCTGCAGGAATTTGTGGAGTGGCCCCAACTCAGCCAGCTCCATGACGAGCATGAGGCTCTCTGACTCACAGATACCGATCATCCTGACAATGTAAGGATTGTCCAGCTGTTGCATGACACTTGCTTCTCGCAGCATTTCCTCCTGAAGTGATGGGTTGTTGTCATCGTTCTTCAAGATTTTGACCGCAACTGGCTGCTGTGTCCTAATGCACAAAGTGGATTAGTTAGTTCTGGACCAAAATCAAATATGTAATTAATGAAAGTGTATTTTCTTTTAGCAAACAACTGTGAATATGTGGATAGTATGCAAGTTAAAATTAATTGGAAGTTGGATTTTTTTTCTTTAACCAATCAACAGTTACAACATAAAGCCTCATCATGAACCACTGTTGAATCTTTCATTATTATTCTTATTTTGCTCTTCTCGGTTGAACTAGACTGCAATATGCAATCATGTCCTCTTGAAACCAGACACGTTCAACACTGTGTATGTTCAACATGTATTGTTGGAAGTAGACTGTAGACTGTAGTAGACAAGTAACGATCAGTTCAACAGGAAACAGTACTGTGCTTCAAACAGATTTTTACCACCCTCTGAAACTGCTTGAAACATTTTGAATCATGGTTAAGTATAGCAAAATTACATTTGACCACATGTCATCTGTTGCATAGACTACAAGTGAAGGGGAATTTTAAAAAATCTATTTTGCATTTCCTGGCTAGGAGCCAATCAGAGTAAGGGTCACTTTGCAATTCCCTCATTGGTTACTTTATTGCTTAGGTGTCAGACTCCAGTCCTCGAGGGATCCTGCTTGTTTTCCGGTTTTCTCAGCCCAACACACCTGATTCAAATAATTAGCTTAGCGTTAGCTCTGCAGGAACTTGAAAAGTATCCACTTCATCTGAATCTGGTGTGTTTGAAAGAGAAGCTTCAAAAACATGCAGGATACCGGCCCTCGAGGACTGGAATTCCACACCTGGGCTTTACTGGATGCAAAACCAGAATGCTTTGCTCAACTTTGTGAAAGAAATATATTAATTCAAATCATATTTAAAAAACAATATAAGGCAAAAATGTCTTCATAGTTCATTTACACTAAAATGTTTCTTTTTACTTTATCTCAGTATAATGAATGTTTCGAGCAATACAAAGCATTAGAGATAATCCCTCTCATGTTAGTAGATTCTGAGTATCAACTGACTGTTCACTCTGCCATGTGCACATGTGAATGGTAGTTTACATAAATAAGGGAAATGGGGAAGATTTATCTGTGTGAAGTGACAAAACATTGCAAACAGTGACAGGTGACACATGTAGTGGTGAAGTACGTTTGATCTCAGTCCGCAAAGCCTCAGTTCTGATGAACTGCCCAGCTTTGATCAAATTGGTCCAGAGATATGTGTTTTTATAGTGCCACAGAGATAAATGAAGAAAAACAATAATAAGAAAATAAGAAAAATGTTGCTTGCATTTTTGTCGTGTAGGTGCCCTTCCTGACTGTGCCGAAGTTCCCTGAACCCAATTCTTCATTTTCCAAGACGAGCTGTTCGGGATTCACGGTGAAACTCCTCAGCTCATCTGGGTCTGCATATGTTCTGTCATACACTGGGGTGTCCATCGGCAAGGACTCTGGTAGAGAAATAAGCATTAACCAAGAATTAGTTCATTAAAAATCAACAATCCAACAGTCCGCATTGACAGCCTTGCACTGATATCAGAAAGCTAATAGTATACAAGTGTAAAACTGGTAAAATGGTGTAAACATTTTTGACTGGCATACACTTTTAAAGTGTTTGCAAGTATATTCAAACATCTGCATGTACAGTATGTTCAAACGTATGAACTTGCAACCACATTTGAACATACAGTACGTGTCCTAATCCTAAAAGCTGTACTAAGTAAAAATAAGGATTTGAACAGTCAGGGTTTTGTACTGATATCAGGGAGGGATTCAAATATTGAAATAAATAAACATAAGTAAGTCATCAGTAAATATTTTTGACGGACAAGTAGATTCATCCATTTTCCTTAGCCACTTCTCCTCTCTAGGGTCGCTGTCTATGAGCAGTAGCCGGGGGACACCCTGAACTGGTTGCCAGCCAATCGCAGGGCACACAGAGACGAACAATTATTCACGCACAGAATCACACCTGAGGGCAATTTAGAGTGTCCAATACAACTGCCTAGCCTAGCATGTGTTTGCAGTGTGGAAAGAAGCTTGGGTGTCCAGAGAAAAAAATGTGGACACGAGGAGAACATGCAAACTACACAAAGGAAGGTGAGAGCGGGCTGGAATTAAACTCGGGAGTCTGAACTGAACACGGATGGACTCGGCCGTTGGTTCATTCTGCTCACTTCTTTTATTGAAAATAATTCCGTAACAACCTCAGCTAAGAGGAGCTGCTGTTAGCTGCAACGGCTATCTGTGCATCAAAACTTAGCTTATGTGGCTGACAAATCAATCTTCCCCGAATGTTGTTGAATAAAAAAAAAATTAATAAATTAAATTTTTACTTTACCATTTATAGTGCAAACCTCATCATTTTGGCCTTCATTTTTGGAAAAAAAGTGCATCTTATTTTTAGGGAATCACGGTATATCTAAAGTTAAAGTTATTCTTTGTTACAAATGTTTTTATAACAAATAACATTGCCATTGATCTTTTTTGTAATTGTTATACTTAAGATGGTTAGGAAGGCAAAAAGAATTATCGCAAAGCACTGAATCAAAAAGGTTTTGCTCTGCTTCACAATGTTTTTGTATGTTTTATTTTTTTTTTATGTGAGTTTCTCTGGGTACACATTCCAAAAAAATATGTGGTACGTAGGAATTGTAGACATTCTCAAATGTGTTTAGGTGTGTTCTATGTGTGTGCTCTATGATTGGTTGGCAACAAGTTCAGGGTGTGCTGTCCAAAGACAGGGATGGACTCCAGCAAGCCCGCTTGGCTCATGAGGATAAGCAGTCAAGATAATGGATGGATAGTTAGAAGTAGCATCTATACAATCACACACATACTGTACCTATGGTGACTATCCGACTGTTGGGCACTCGGGCTTCATATGAATTGGCATTATTTGAGTCTTTACATTCGTGTCGAGATCCGCGGCTCTGAGGTCATGAAAGATGATTCGAAATGCACAGTTAAAACACAACCAAGAACTATTGTACATGATCCGGTACTTAGTGTGACACTGTGACACTGTGTAAAATGTAGACTGTTTTTCATTAAAAATTAAATGACAATGTTTATTGCAATACAGATTAATTTACTGAGAGAACAGGACCATGAAAAAACAGTTGCATATTTAATCACAATATTGAGGCAGAAATCATAATTAGATTATCTTTTTAAATTGCTCAGCCATAGTACAAAGCAAAGTAGGGCTCTAAGATAAAAGTGGGCATGGTAGGATATGTGTTAGATCACCTTATGTCGGCCAGGTATGGAAACTGTTTTGATTTTGGCAAGAAATCCTCCTGCTGCATTTTGCTGCAAAACAGACAAAAGTCAGATAGTTTATCAGTGTGCCATTCAAAGAGCCCCAAATCTTTTCTTTTTTTTTGTCAGTGTCATGAAAACATATTTAACCCATCACAGTAATAAACAGAGCACACTGATAGTGGCACATACTCGAGCAGTTCAGTGTCTTGCTCAAGGACACCAATTTGTCAGACAGTCAGTGAGACTTTAACCCAGCCATCAACCACTTGGCCAAAGCTGCCTACGTGTATCTTCGTGATAGTGCCATGGTCAATGTGAGAGCCTCCGTCTTATACGGAGCTCTCGACGAATTTAACCCGTAGATGGACCTGGCTGACGCTTTTCTTATTCCATACTGTTGTGTGCTTCAAACAATGACGATGTGAGAGCTGCTCTTTCTTGTGTCAGTGGATTTATTTGCACCAGCTGTGAGTAGTGGCTTCAGTATCTGCGTATTCAAAACATAAATCATAATTAAATATTGTGCTGACAAACAAGATTTCCCAAACCATATTTTAAATGCTTATACTGTACAAACGCTTATATAAACAACAGTGCTGCCCCAAGAATACATAAATGCATTTGAGATTGTGGCATGTGGCCCTTACAATCACTACATTACCATAACAGTGTAGAATAAGCACTATATAAGTGCACAACATTCCCTATTACTGCTATGTATTTCCATACATTAGCCGAAATTTTACAAAAATCCATACATTTTCCAGAAATTCCCAATGGCTAGCTTTCCCCTGGAGAGGAGTCCTGCTTAATGTTTAATAGAAGATCATTCAATAGTAACAGCTGGTCCACTGACATGATTCACTGGGAAGGTGCGTAGAAGGGGAGGAGCTCATAGAGCTAAGGTGAGACAGGACCATTTAAAGATTTAAAGACAAATAAAGTTATCTTAAAATGAAATTTAAAATGTAGAGGTGGATTATATTTGCTCTCAATACTCCCTCCTGTGGGCCTCCAAATGTACATACGTACAAAAAAAAAAAAAACTACAAAAATGCACGCATATTACATTGGGTCAATCATATAACTGAATTATAAATACCATTTTATTGAATACAAAACGTTAATTAGATCTAAATGAGTTCTTATCAGTGCAAAACCTTTGTATATGCTAACATATAGCAAAGGGAAAAACCTGGCACAAACGAAAATGCTAACGAGCTAAACGCATACAAGACGTGCTGAAGAACTAACATTAGCTAGCATGTTATCCGCAGTTACAAGTTGTTGGATCAACCAACTAATTTTGGTCATATTATCATGCATGACAACATTCTTACAAAGTAAGTGCAACACAGTTGTGGGCCAGATTTCACAGAGAGACAAAACGTGTGTGTCATTGACTAACTGCTCTCAATTAAACCACACTGTCCTTCTCACTACAAAATGTAATATCAACGGCGGCCAGAGGCAGCGCCAAAAAACAAGCTCAATCCAAACAAAGCACAATTGATTGAACTGTTAAACTAAATCACCTCCAAAACATCATTATTTCGGTTGTGGCCCAGGCGTCCTGGTACCAGTTGATCTACGGACCAGTACCGGGCCGCGGACCATTGCTCTAAATTACTTTAGCGCACTACCACTAATGTTCACCTGCTCCTTCTGCAAATGAGCCAAACAGAATACTGTACTGTGATCCACCATATCATAGGCTTCAGACAGGTCCATCAAATCAATAAAAACATAGTCTTCAGTGTCATTAACCAGGAGAATGTCATTAAAAACTCATAACAGGGTTGACTCGGTGCTATGCAGCATCTTTGAAAAACCTGACTGGAAAGCTTTCATGACATTATGTCCATCATATCCAAATGTTTGGGACTAATGTCCTCTACTCTTATTGTGTTCAAACATCAGAATGGCATAATAAGCATTAATAGCAGTCAAATAAAACTTACAAATATCGCACCAATTCCAGATGGATCCTGTGGTAGCAGCGGCTGTCCTCCAAGATCTAAGAACAAGGGCACTTAAATACAAACAGTATATCATACAATTTGTACTTTATGTACTTTTTAGAGTACATTGTATATGTTTGTACCTGCATCTCCATCGGGTCGTGGACTGGGTTCAGTGAGAACTTGCAACAGGCCATCTGGCTTATATGAGTAGTGTTCTACCAGCTTGTGTAAAGACAAAGTCTTGTTAGCATTTTATACAACAAAAAAGATGACATCCTCCATGGATTTATTAAATGTTGGGCTTTTCAAAGTAATAAAAATGTTAGCTTTCTAATGCTCTTTTTGGCATGTGTTGAAACTATTCAAGGCAAGATTACCATCCATCACAGAATCTATAAGAGCACATTTTAAGAAAGAATACCACATTTCTTGTGTCCATGGAAAAATATTACATTTTGATTACATCTGTCCACGAATTAAATGGAAACTTGTACATGGACAAACATGTATATTGACATTTCAACCTGCCAAAGAGTGTCAAACTTCTTCCCATCTGGAATCGAGAGCTTGTCAGCTCTGTCCTGGTCAATGCGATAATGCATCACTTCTCCTTCATGTAATAAACAAAGAGCGTAGGATCCATTCATATCTCTCTGCCGAATCCTAGACAGAAGAAAATCAAGAGAAGAAGTAGTACAAGAAATCAAACTTAAAGTTTTTTATATACACAATATGCTATGGACTCATTTAGTAGCAGGTATAACGATGAAGGTTATAGATGATATAGTAAAGCATGTTTTGAAAACCGAGACTGAAACCTGTTCTCTTTCGTCGCTGTTATTCTTCATCATATTTCATGAGCACATACATTTATTTACTGATGGGAAAATTAACCCTCAGAACCACTTTTGTATTTTTTTTTCCTCCTCTAGATGACACTATTTGTTTAAACATGGACTGTCAAGTTAAATACATTTCCATTGCTCTAGCTTTTATCTTTAAACCAAAAGAACCACATAGAGCAGTGCTTCTCAAACTGGGGTAAATGGACCCCAGGGGTCTATGGCCAGGGTCCCGTGAAAAAATTTGGGTTATTAATAAAATATGTTTGTGTTAATTTTACTTTATTTTATATCAAATTATGAAAGTATTCATGACTATGAATATCTATCTATCTATCTATCTATCTATCTATCTATCTATCTATATATATATATATATATATATATATATATATATATATATATATATATATATATATATATATATATATATATATATATATATATATATATATATATATATATATATATATATATATATATATACAGATTTGAGCCTGCGGCTTATACAAGCAAATATGTGTATGTGTTCGAGGTTTCAATTTATGAAACAACTATGAACTGAAAAGATGTGAATCAATGGTTGTGCTCAAAAAGAGTTTTAAAAATATATTATTAAAAAAATATGTGTCTTAATTGAATAAGAGAATGTATAAAATTTTGGGTAAATTTGTGACGTGTAAATTTTATATACAGTACACAGTATATATGATTTTATTTATGTATTTATGATTGTATATATGAATGATGTGCAATGTTTTTCTACAAGGACTTAACTAATCTATCAAAGAAAGGGAGATAAAATGAAAAGATGCTCTTGAAGTATTGATTTGGATTCTGTACTGCTATTAAAGCTCTCAATTTATATATACTTTTTACATTTTCAAAATAGATTTTTAAAACACGTTTTGAGCACAGCAATTTATTAACATCTTTTCAGTTGTATTACATAGTTTTTCCTTAACAGAACAGAACAGATACACACATTTACCTTACTGGTGGATTGGACCAGTGGAAAAAAACAACCTGCAGATATGGTGCACTTGGACTATAAGCCACAGGTCTTAAATCATTTGCGGCTTGTAGTCTGAAAAATATGGTGGATATATATAAATTTATATAGATTTTTTTTTTCACAGAATAAAGGTTCCATGACAGTGTAAATGACATTGGTGGGGTTCAGTACCTCCAACAAGATTAAGAAAAGAACCATTAGTCAAAATCCATTATCAAACGGATTCAGTCTTTTTTTTTTAAACATACACTTGCAGTATTTAAAAGTAAAACACTTTTGTGCAGTTGGTGGCATAAGAGATCTAACAGTCACATCTTTGCGTACTGTCATTCTTCCTCTTTTATGGCTATTTCAGGAAGCACTGAGCGGAAACCGCCTCTCGGCCTGTATGTGTTTGTGTGATCTGTTTCTTCAGCCGACCATGACCTTTTCTCAAAACTGGAGCATGTGCAGAGAAAATACTTCTCAATGTGTTCACGAAGAGAGGATGCAATGTAGTCCAATAATTGCAATGTATTGTGCTTTTTACTTTTTAAAATATGAAAAAAATTCTAGGATGTGAAATTTGATAATACTTAGGCCCCAATTAGGCATATATGACCTTGCAAATAGTAAAGATTTTGTATACATTTTTTTCAGTGAGCAATGGCGTTCTGGTATTTCCTCAACGACTACGCCCTAGGTTTCTGGCCAGTCACAGGTCACGTTTAAAAACAGTTAGCAATTCTCACTCACATTCAGACCATCACTGAGTGTGAAATGAGCCCACATTTCCTGCACAAAGATAGGCATGGGTTTCTCAATACTAGCGGTGATTACTGGTGTTGGGCATGAGGAAGTTTTCACACTGTTTGCAAACCAACTTAAAGATTGTCCAAAATATGGACAAACTACTCACACACACACTGAGTGGAAAATATAAATAAAATAAATGATGGAGATGTAGCAAATGTTATAAATTCAAGGCCGATTTTCATTGGATTAAGACAGAATTATGACGTTTGAGTTCATTTGACCATTAAGAGGACAGTGTGTAGAATTTAGCGCCATTTAGTAGTGAGCTGAACATTTTTAAAACCACCATAAATTTAAATAAAATGCAAAAAAAAAAACTATATATATATATATATATATATATATATATATATATATATATATATATATATATATATATAAAAACTATATATATATATATATATATATATATATATATATATATATATATATATATATATATATATATATATATATATGTGTGTGTGTGTGTGTGTGTGTGTGTGTGTGTGTGTGTGTGTGTGTGTGTGTGTGTGTGTGTGTGTGTATATACAGAGAGAGAGGGACAGAAATCAATCATAATGTGCATGCTTCAAAATCGTTGGCTCTGGAACTAAATTCGACACAGTGTCATTTTAAAACATTTTATAAATATAAATACTACACTAAAATACACCGTAAATACTGCAAGTAGAATACTACACCCATAAATGTATTGGATCAAAAGTAACTCAAATTTGGTGAAATAGTTAGGCCAGAGCTGGGTCCAAAGTGGTGTAACCCAATTCTGGGTTCTTTATAACCATTTAGCTGAATATTTGACCCATCATGTTGGGTCAAGATTTTGATCCAACAAGAGGTAAAAGCTGTCTCTACCAGCAATAAGTTCCTGTTTGCAACAGTTGTCAAATTGCATCGTCATTGGTGCAACACTTGCCTGTTTCTGAGCAGCAAGTCATACAAAGGTACCGAGAAACTGGTTACGAGGTTTTCAGTCTTGCTGTGGTTGAGAATAAGACAAATTTTATGATCAATATTTTCAAGGAAGAAGAAGCAGCAAATTTTCCCATCACCAAGTCAGTCACATTGATATGTTTGACACTACCCACCCATTCTCCGTGGGTGGGCCATCTGCCCTGATCAGGATTTGAATCCTGATCCCCATGTCTAACATGAGCAACATTGCCCACTAACCATTCACCCACCAACAGCTTTTATTAAGATTGTTATAAATACATTTATTTCATTGTCAGTGCAAAACTCAGAAATGGCAACCACAGCTTCAAGTCTTTTGCCCAGCCAAATCCAATCTGCACCCCAATCTGTTCTATCAAAATAACTCAACCTTGAGTAAAAGTAACATCATTTGCACAAAATTCACAGATGCTCAGCAAACGGGTTATGGACACGCAGAATGTTGCTTTATAAGTTCTGTCTGAGGATAATACTGTAACTTCTTGAATTAGCTGCTGTACTCTATTGTTCTTAGATACTTCAATATCTCATCCCAAGATTTCTTAAAGAGCATTTTAAAGGGACAGTGTATTAGACCGTTTTTCATTGAAAATGAATAAATTAAATGAATGTAAATTTCAAAAACTTGCAAATGAATTTGTTCTTAATGTCCAACAGTATGTTTTCAATATAATAATAAGTCTAGTAATCATTGAATTACCTACACATACACATACCTCTCCGGTATGTGGCCATGTTTGCTTAGCTATGGACAATGGTAAATGCAGGACCTGCAGCACCTCCTGCTCTCCGTAATGATCACTATCCTTTTAAAACAAAAAAGTCAAACTCCATCTCCAGTATTTGCCATATTATGAGATAATACGAGCGGTTGGGCTCGTAAAGCGGATTCACCGTATGACTATCAATCCAATGCTAATGCATTTAGAACCCCAAGTAATAACATCAAAATTGTACATACGTATTAAAAATTGGTGCCAAATAGTATAGTAAGTGCTAAGTATATATAATATACATGTATACAATCAGAAAACATCATAAAGGAAAAGGATTTACTATTTATTTATTACCTTTGAGTGGCGCTTGTTATGCCCATATTCCCTAATAAGGGTTATCTCCAGCATCGTTTCCATATAAATCATCTTCTTACTTCTCTCTTTAACATCACTAGCAATGTTGGGACCCATGGCTAACCCTTTCAACTTTGAATTAAGCAGTAAAATGCACTATAAATACGGTTTTTGTAACCACTTACAATCGAACAAAGCTTTACCGTTCCGCCATTTTGAAATGAGTGAGGTCAACCAAGTGTGACAGCAACTGAAAATAAGTGTAATTACTTAAAAACACCAGCAGATAGAGGCAAAACAACACAAATACAGCCAAGCCCCTAGGGTCACGACAGTTGTTTTTGTCGCAAAACCGGGAAAATACCATAAAGAGGGGATGAAAAAAAATCAGTATTCCATATCGTATGTAAATAACATAAGCAAGAGACACTGTAACACGGGGGTCCACTGTGTGTGTGTGTATATATATATATATATATATATATATATATATATATATATATATATATATATATATATATATATATATATATATATATATATATACATATATATATATATACTGTATATATATATATATTTCCTCGACACATTTCGAGGAATATTGATCCATGAGCCACGTAAGCCGAGTGTTGACTAACAGATGTGCATTTTTTTATTCGGCCATATTCTTACTTATAAGTACAGAAACGGGGCGAGCTATAGGGGAACATCAGTTGGCTGTTTGCAACGAGTGCATTTTGCAGCTAAGAATTGCTCGTGTTAGCTGAGGTTGTGACAGCATTATTTTCAATGACAGAATCAAGCAGGCTGAACCACCATCTGAGTTCACACACAGGAATATTGCTAAAATGGATAGGATCATGTAAAAGTTTTTATGTCTCCTGCTGGTTTAATTAAGGGTGCACCGGTTAGAGAACACTGAAAGGTATTCCATTTGACTCGTTTAATAATTGCAGTCTTTTGGCATAAACACACAAGCATAAACTTGCTGAAACACGAAGGCTGTGAAACTTCGGGTATTTAAGGTAAAATTAACTCGAACCACATCGCGAGGAAAAGGGAAAACAATTGCTTAGAGTGCATTCAACATTAAACTGCTCACAATGTTGAAAATCGGAAACACACTTAATGTGCAACAAATATACTACTTACGGACATAAACACAAGAAAATATGAAGAGTTCACAAAAAGATGAGATTCATTCTGTTTTGCGATAGTTTTTACTTTTTCTCCGAGTGTTGGTACGTCTTATACACAGTAACATAGAAAATACCAGAATTTGACCAAATTAAGGGTGTGTCTTATACACAGGTGCATCTTATATTTGGGGAATTACAGTAACTAATGAAATGTATAAATGATTCATCTAATGAATTAATTAAAAATATCCATCCATCCTGTTTCGTAGTCAATTATCCTCATGAGGGTGTGCTAGTCTCGCCCAGCCATCTTTGGGCAGAAGCAGAGAACACCCTGAAGTGGTTGCCAGCCAATCACAGGGCACACAAAGATGAACAATCTTGGAATGTGAGAGGAAAACCGGAGTACCAGGCGAAAACCCACTCTTGCACAGGGACAATATCCAAACTCTACAGAAACAAAGCCACGATCTCCCATGTGAGGCCGACGTGCTAAACATTCCGGTGCCACCCTTGACCATAAACATTCAAACATTCAAACGTATGTCAAAAATACTTTTAGGATCTAGTTTTAGACACGGATGAGATACGATAATTACTATTTCAATATTTACCATCAAAGAAAAAGGAACAAGCAGTAGACACACACAGTTAATCCTTTGAACAGTTCACGTTCAAAATCCAATTTTGTTTGACTTTTGTGATGGTTTTCTCGTAATTGTGTGACTGACTATCTGATGAGAAACCAGATATCTTTGCACATTGGCCAGCCTGACATCTTTCTGTCTGCGTTTGCCAGTGAATACTGAATGATGAAATGTCAACAAAATTACTATAGTAAATCCCAACAATAAATTCTAGCTTTGGTTTACCATTTAATTAAACATTTTCCTCTCATTTGCAGTAAAACACTCAAGACAGACTTAAGCAAATCACTCACAGAAATTTTCCGTTTGTACGGGAGCCATTTTGAAGCCTGGTCTCTGACTCCTCTCGAGTTATTTTTCCATGGAACCAGGGCATTCGTTCATGAGCAGTAGTCGCAATAAGCTTCTCCAAACGTGGCCTTTGGCTGATAATAGCTTGTTCCAAAGCTGTTCCCTGACCACAGAAGTGAAGATTGTTACTAAAAAAAAAAATACATTTTGACAAGATAGAACATTTACCCGAGTGACTCAAGTCTTACCTGTAAATTCCAAGTTTGCCTTACGTAGTCCTGGATTAGTTTTTCTTTTAAGTCTTCAAACGGGCCCACCTTCGGCTGCATGTTCTTGGGCCTGATGCAGGGCTTCTTCAGCCGACACACAAGGCCATCCAGCTCCTGGGAGTGGTAGTCGATCACATCTATAGGGCTGTTGTGGCTTTTCCCACCGGCAATAGCATACATTTCATTGGCTTCTCTTTCAATGGTGTAATGGTAGCAGCGGCCAGAATGTAATATGGACAGGGCATAACCTCCAAAATGGTTTCGACTTTGCCGTAGCAAATACAAACCACTACCTGCACCAGGCTGCTGCAGATACTCTTCTGCCTCCTCTCTTGTAATATTGCCATAGAAGAATGGCAGACTATTCACTCTATCAGCCATCTTAGCCCACTTATGGCGGCTGCCTTCAAGAGTTTGGTTGAAGGTGCACTATCCCAATGTAATTCACCTGTAATACAAATAAATGTTATATCAACATACTGTAGTTCATTTTACAGATACTCGGTCAAATCTTTTTGATTTGTTTTCTGAAATGAAGAAAATAAATGCCAAAATACACTGAGGACCCCGGTTCAAACTAAACACGGGATGCTACTAATTTAATATAAGATGCTCATAAAATGTTGACACAATTTCTAGTTTGTATTTTGACCTTAAAGGCCCAATCATTTTGGACTGTGCGTGTCTGTGTGCTTGTGGGTTTGTGCATGTATGTGTGTGTATTTGGGGAGGGGACTACTTGTGAGCAGGTGTTATTTTGGCAGGTTTTATTTCGGTTGTTACAACAAGAGTTCTCCCAATAACATCCAATCTACTTAGGACAATCCTCCCCAAGTTGCAAATTCCAGTGGAATTCCCTAATCACTTTGGAAAAAGCCATTTCTTATTATTAAAGCAATTATGGATCAAATCAATATTTTCAAAGGGAAGTAAACATTGTTTTGTATTAATGATTGCAAATAAAGCTGAGCAGGCATTGAATTTCACTTAATTAAATTAGAAAACCTAATACTATTTTCCAACATTTCAAAAGCTTAAATTTGAGAATTTTCCAGTGGCAAAAGAATCATGAATGGGAAATATTAATGTGATATTTTTATTTTCTAAAACGGCATTTACGAGGATAAAATCAAGTTCCACAATATCTCCCACCAAACATTCCTGAATGATTATGTATAAAACCACTGAGAGATGAGAGTAAAAATATAAAAGAAACAGATATTTTAAACTTACTGTATATTTGGGTGAGAGGGATTTCATCAAAATGTATCCTCTTCACTTTTTCACGCAATCCAACAGTGTAAGCAACATAGTCAAGTTCCGATGGTAACTGAAAAAGGAGATGATTGCTGTTGAAACATGAACACAATAGTAAGGTGGTGCTCTGAAGCTTCCTTATTTCAGAGACTTCCTTGACAAATGGATGATTTTACTTCCCTCTTTTCTGATTAGTGCACTGAACAGCATGTTGGACCAATCAGGAGCAAGAGAACAGCTGAAATAAGAAACATGAATTATGACATTATTACGTGTTATACATTATACTAAATAAAATTTTTATTGATTTTGCAGGTCAATCCCAAGTAATTGAAGCAATGTTTTTTTCAATTAAAGAAAAGTAAGATGATGATGATGCGGATTACTATTATTACTGTTATTATAGACTTTTTTCTGTCTGAGTTTGAAAGGTCTGACTGCATTTGAACGTGCCATACGTCTCATCCTCATGTTAGCTGTTGTGTAGTATAGTACAATGACCGAGTAAGTGATGATAGATTTCTTAGTACAGTGGGCCCTCGTCTTACGAGATTAATCCGTTCCACTGTTGGGCTCGTAAGGCGAATTCAACGCATGCCGGGCAATCCAAACCTATGTTAAACAACAAATGCATTTAGAACCCCAGGTAAAAACATCAAAATTGATCATACATATTAAAAATTGGTACCAAAATTGTATAGTAAGTGCTACGTATGTATAATATACATGTATACAATCAGAAAACATCATAAATAAAACATATAGAAAGGATTTATATACCTTTGAGTGGCGCTTGTTATGACCGTATTCACTAGTAAGGGTAGCCTAGGCTAGGCTACCTTTGTATTTCTTAATTATCTCCAGCATCGTTTCCATATAAATCATTTTCTTACTTCTTTCTTACTTCTCTCATCACTAGGAATCTTGGGACCCATGGCTAACCCATTCAAGTTTGAATTAAACAGTAAAATGCACTATAAATACAGTTTTCTAACCACACATGATAGAACAAAGCTTCACCGTTGTCAGAGAAATCTCAGAAAAGAAGACTAGGACAAGCCTAGCTGCTTAAACAGCAAAAAGAGTAACTCAGACCAGCCAAGATTGACTTTTCTATGCCGGCATAGGGAAAAAAGCTTGGGCAAATGTAACTCGTGGGTCTTCCAACGCTAGTTTTCCACTGCCCAGCCGTCCCCCCCTGGCTTTTATTGAGTAGAAGCATAGCAGATTACAAGACACAACAAAAGAGCCAGCCGGGCGCCACCGGCAGCTGGGCCAAGGTCCCGGCTCACACTTTCGTGCGTCAACAGTTCTATCTAAGGACAGGGTCAAGATGAACTAGGATTGCATAAATGGGTAACAATGAACTAAGCACATAATGATAACAACCTAATATATGATTCCCTTCACAACCGTTCCGCCATTTTGAAACGAGTCAGGCCGACCAATAGCAGAACACTATCTCCGTGAGGAGACGCCGACCAATAGCAGACCAGCATTGTAGTCACGCGTTGCATGGAGGCATTGACGGCAACTGAAAATAAGTGCAATTACCTAAAAACTCTTGCAGATGGCTACAAAACAACACAAATACAGCCAAGCCCCTAGGGTCATGACAGTTGTAACTCAGTATTCCACATCACAAGAAGAAAAAAACGTAAGCCAGGGACGCTGTAACACGGGGGTCCACAGTACTGTATCCCAAATCAGCAATTGGATGTGATTCAGTCAATGGTGGGACATCAGGGCCAGCTAGGCCTTCTCTGCTGGCCTAACATAACCTGATATCATTATCATAATAAACCATAATAATTATAACAACTATAATGAAAGCCAATGTCATTTCAAATTAATTTTTACTAAATATATATGTTATATATATTTTTTTTATTTATAAAAATATTCTCCATATCTTGTTCTTTCGTGTTATATTATATCCATTTGGTTACACTCCTTCTAGTGTTGTAGTTTTAATTTGTGAGTTTTTAGCCAATTAGAAATCAGCTACCTTGTGTCGCCAGGCTGTATGGAATCTGCCTTAGCCAGAAGCCAGGGCATTCACATTAACATGGCGCGGGCTTCTGCGAAAGCGCAGATGGATTTGTGAGCGCCCCGTATAACTTCATAGCCAGCTGTAATAGCAAATTGAATCATAAGATCACCATCTAGAGGCCTCACGTTGAACATGACGTGAGTGGATGCTCACAGCAGTAAGGCGGTGCAATGCTCAACAAGTAAGCTATGCCTGATTGCTTTAGAGGTGTAGCGTAACTATTAGCTAAGCTGTCCTGACTTGGCCATATTTCTGACTGGGCTACCAGGGGCGTCAGTTAACCCTGGCAAATAGTTCTGCTGGGAATGCCTTTTCTTTGCAAAGGATCTGTTTGGTGTTTGGAGCTACACTGGATTTGCAAACTTCAATTGTTTAACCAAGGCAGCAACGAGACACCAAAGCACGGCTGGACACATGCGCTACGGTGCTTTTAAAAACTTCTGGGGACACCTAAGTGAATTTACAGTATTGTACATCTCAGTTCGAAGGGAAAGAGGGTTCCTCAATGCGCTATGGTGCTTTTAAAAAACTTTTGGGAGCACCCGAGTGAATACACTGTACATCTCAGTGCCAAGAAAAAGCTTGAGCATGAAGAGGTCGAGAAAAATTGGGAGATATTGAAAAGACTGATCCATTGTGACCCCTGTTTGTTTTGGTGAGTGCATATTGTTTAATTTTTAATATGTTTGTGTTATTTTATTTCATTCATATTCAATTAATAGTAAAGAAACAAAATGATGTTCTTCTTATATTATACTGCGATTTGTGATCTGGGCTTCATAAAATCTTGTGGATATTTATTTATTTATTTTGGTGAGTTTTGACAGCATCACGTATAACGACTAGTTCCAATGGCTGATGCGGGTTTATTGAAGTTTAAAAGCTCCAGAAAATAGCCTGTGTAGCACAGTAATGCATATGTGTGCATGTGGGCTATTTATCCGAGAGTCTGACATCACAGTTACTGTATGAAGTTTAATTATCAAAGGTTTAAGTAAATATGTGCTCTTTTCACATTTTAAATATTGTGGTACCCAGACACATGAAAATTCCTGATGAGTGGGGGTCTCCTACTTTGCGGATTTGGCTTTTCGCATAGAGGTTTTAGTTCCCATTAACCACAAAAAAATGAGTGAAGACTGTGCTGTCAAAGGCAGATTGCTCACCGTGACATCCACTTGCTAGAGATTGAACTGCACTGTGTTTACTGAGAAAACAAATGGATAAAGTGCAAGGCATTTTTTTCTGTCACTTACCTAACATGTTCCCTGGGGGACCCTGGTGTTCCTCTATTCTGTCATATGATACATCTTTTTTTTTCTTTTTTTTAGCTTCCCCTGACCCAACTGTTGGAATAATTGTAAATGTAGTGATTATACATTTGCTACAATCGATATAATTGCTTGCAATGAAGAAATGATTTGCTGTGAGAAGGTTGCCACGACAAGTTTGGCCAGGCTCAAACCGCAGACAGAAGACACTTGTGATTAAAAATATCTTGCAGAATGTCTTGCTCCATGAAATGTTGTGCCATACATGGACTAATCTTCCACCTACAAATGCACACACATAGATGAACAAATACACTGGGTTCTGGCCATGTTTCTCCCCTCAGCTGCACTTTTTCCCTTTTAGGACTGGAACCTTTTCGGAGAGACTGCTTCAGAACGCGGCAGATTTGTATTTGTGCAGTCCTTCTCCGTTCTCCTCACGCATGAGCAGAAATGAATAGTGATGAATAGTTTTTCAAATGTCTATTAGGTGAACCTGACAAAAAATAGGTCTGCAACCCACATTTGGGGCCTGAACTACCAGTTGAGAACTACAGGTCTATGCAAACCCACATAGGATAGTTACACAGAAAAGTAAAACCCTTTAAAAATGTACCTCCTCCTTCTGTTTACACATTATTTACAGTATGTCCTAAAATGAACGCCATATGAATGTTATAATACCATATGAAGTTTTCAAGTTCATTTTATGTCTCGTTTTTTCTTGATCAAAAGAAGTCTAATGTGCCACAATTAGCTACTTTAAACAAAGTGTGTGCAGTATATATTTTTTTTACTTTAATTTGCAAAAAGGTTTTTGTTTCCATTGTGCAATCTACATAATAGATTGTAATTCTGTAAGTCAGTGGTGCAGTGACCAAATCTCTCAAACTATTCAGGAAGTGCTAGCTGACTTTATTTGGTTTCACAATCTTCAGTTCTCATTTCTTGTAAAGCATGTTCAAAGAGTGGTGCTTTAAATTTAGACCGGAACGATGGTTGAGAGTTGTTACATTTGAAGGCTTTTTGGGGGTTCAACCTACTTCCCCAAGCCCCCCACCCCCAAATGTTTTTTCTCATTGTTGGTAAGAGTTGCTGTCACATAAACTGGCACAGATTGCACAACAGTGACATTTAAAACTATATGTATCTATGTCAATCCCCACTCTCAATGAAACACGTACTTCCTTGAGCTGCTGTTACACAAGTTAAATGAATCTGTTTTTAAAGTCTGCAAACAACAAGAGTCCAGTGTTGATAGTTCTAACAAAGTGGAATCTTTGGTTTTTTATTTTGTTTTTAAAGGTAAACACACAAAACACACACACACACAGTCAACTGGGACAAACCACAGTTTTGAAAAAGCTGAGGGTAATTTCATAGGGCACACCCAACCCTTCATTGAAACTAAACAAGCAGACATTTGTTGCATTACATATTTGATGAACGCCACCTGTCCGTGTCTCATATTTCCTCAGTAAGAAGACAATTTAATCCCGCTTAACTTGGCTGTATCAGCATTTGGACATTGCTGGGGCAAGTCAGCATGTCAGTGGCTGATTAGCCAGTTAGCTGTGCTTGCTAGCTAGCGGTGAGAGTTAGCATACAGGCCAAAGAGTTGCTGGCTGTCCCAAAATGTTTGAATACTTTGACTAATCACCACCAAAATGCACATGCACATTCCTACTCTTGTCCACTTCAACCTGTGAAAATATAAAAACTGATCACCACAATACTTGTAGGTTTGATATTGATTGCTGGAAAACAGCTTCGACCCACTAGCCATCCGAACTCTCAACAAATCTCTCACGCACTAATCTGCCTCTTACTACAAGCATATACTGTATAATATTTTGCACTACATGATATTTGCACTATATTATTACCACCATCATTTCTGTTGTTGTTTTATTGTTTATTGTACTGTATTATGGTTTATGTTTATTATGTATCTATTTATTTATTGCTCGAACATGGAATGCAGTCTGCTACTCGGGGAGTGAACGGAATAGGAATTTCATTGTGTGGTATAATACTATACATTTGCCAATAAAAACTCTTGAATCTTGAATGAGAATGATGTTTCCTCATGAAACATCACAATGCATGTGTTATCCGTTCCCGTTCATCTGGTGGCCGTAGATACCAGATACGGGAGAAACCTCATTTCCAGGGCCGGAGTTGCCTGTCCGGGTAAATAGCCCTCGCAGGACGGCTCGAAGCGGTACAGACGGCAACGGGAAGGCAGCGCCGGTCTCAACCGTCACTTTTATTTTAGTAAATACAACAGAGAGCTGCACAGCACTTACACAGATGTTTTTATACGTTAACGCGTTTTTTTTCAGACACAGAACTCTTCATGCGCATGCGTCGTCTTTTCTTCCATTCTCCTTCTCTCTCGCGTGATAAACCACTCTCTCTCCGCAACACATGCCTTCTGCCTCCAGTGATACTGTTTGGAATTACGCGGTCTCCTCCCAATTTTGGGGCATCCCAGAATTTGTTGGAGGCTAACAAAAGAAACCCATCTTAAATCACTTCTGAGTTTTTATTAAGGTACAATTTGTGTGTAAAACACAATTAAATGTGCATTTATTCAGAGACACTGTAAAAAATTCATTTAAATGTGTTGGTAAATTGGAAGCACAGATAAATACCATGTTACTGTATGAGCGTGTATACGCTGTATACTCATGCAACTACATGATCTCATTTGCTTATTTTTACTTCCCCTTAAAAACTTTCAAAATGATTTATCTTTCTTTCACTCTTTGCTCATTTCAAATAAACCTCAAACAACGATGTGTGTGATGCAGTTGACAAAATAAATCAGGCTTATGTTGGTAAAATGAAAATTGAGATTGTGTTATACTGTATTTGATCTATTTCTACCCTCAATTCCCTTTAAAACAACGTATATTACATGTTGGTAGCTCCGCAATTGACGAGGTTACAGCTATTTGAATGTCGTCAAGTTGAAATGCCTAGTTCTGAGAAAAACACGTTGAAGGTGTTGGCACGTTCATCTTTCAATTGTGCACATCATCCACTAATCCCTTATTTTCATAACTTCGATTACGAATTGAACCATTTGGCTGCTGGGAAAGTCTTTTTATGTCCTCTGTGCATGATCATATTTTCCAATTCATGACCTCCCAGTCCCACACCATCTGTTAGTTTAGCTTCAGCCTTGTAACTCAGCATCTTCACTTCCTCCATCTGTCATTCTCAGTTCACTGTAAATGTTTATTTAAAGTTTAAAAATTGGATTATTCTTTTCATTATATTTAGCTGGCATTGAGCCACACCTCACATTTGACAATTTGTTTGATTGTAACCCCCCCCCCACACACGCACACACACACACACGCACACACACACACACACACACACACACACACACACACACACACACACACACACACATCTATACAATTTGTCAGTCTACATACGTGTGGGTCTTTACTTTACAAATTACTGACTAATGTGTTGACTGTAACTTGCTCTCCGACAATGTAGGCAGCCTGAAAAGTAAGGGGTTCGGAGGTACAACAATTACACCCGACACCATGCAGTGATTTGAATTCATACCATTTAAATATTAGTGAACGCCAAGTTGTTCCTGAATTATGTTGTTTAAATACTCTGTGATTTAACCTTATGCTTTTTTTTCATGGCAGCATATGCTATAACTGGATGGTACATAAAGTGGATAGTCTACACAAGTTTATTGTATACTAGCGGAGACCATTTCATTCTGCCTCACTGCTGGCAAAGACAAATGAAAAAAGATACATTGTATGCAATAAATGTGTCTTTTTTGGCAATTGAGTGAAAAGGGATCATTTCATCCAGCACACCTGATCTTTTTTGGCACACAAATGTGCCATAGCACACTGGTTGGGACACGGATCAAACGGATGTGTGAATTTTAAGAGTGTGTCAAGTCAAACAAACAAAAAAATACGATATGTTAGTGGCCACACAAGTCTAAATGTGGTATTCTGTTTGATATTGCATTTGTGAAAAATTAATAAAACAGCAAAATTCACCTGTGTTAATCAATGGCCATTTTGCCTGTACTGAAGATGACATCATAACTCAGGGCTCAGGTAATGACCAATTATGGCTGAACTTGCAAATGTCACATGACCAAACATGTGTGCGGTCGTTACCTAAACTCAGATCAACTGCAAAACCGTCTTCAATTGACAGCAAGTGGAAAAATGGCCACCCGCTGAGATGGCTCAAAACAAGTTGATTTTATAGCTTTATTTAAATTCCACACACACTATGTTATTCGTAGTGTCGTGTGTAGACTACTGGGGGTACATAGAAGATATTGTAAAGATTTTTTGGACTTGATTTCCCCTTTGAGACAACAATCTTATAATTGTTGTGAACATCAATTATCTGTTCTTTTGCAGTGCATACAGATAATCTGAAAGTCGCAAGACAAAAAGGCCACATTTTCCCAGTGGGAATGTCAACATTATTGGGTCAAAATGTGCACATTTGTACATGTTGTACATTTTGTCCAATCATTGCAAAATACAATTTCCATAATAAATTGTTCGGCTTGTCAGCATTGTCCCCTTTGCAATCTTTGGTTAACGATCATTTCTCTCTCGTTTTAGTTCTGTAATTTTGTCTTTGTATTTACTTCTTACATTGCTGCGCCACTGTGGCCCATATTAACTGGGAAACGACTGACATCTGCTGGATGGCCTTGTGAAATAAACAGTATTATACGTGATTATGAGAATAGAGGTCACTCACGTCATGGAATGCAGTCCGCGACTGTCGGATTGTTGTTCATTTTGAGTCGCTCGGCAGTCATCTCAGTATAAATGTAATTATTTTTTGTTTGTTTTTAATCCGTGAGAAGTATATCTGTGTGACGCTGACGCAAACAGAGGGGATAAGCAGTAGCATCCCATCAACGGTACTCTGGGACGTTGGTCGATGCTTTCATCCCGGAGCTGCTGGATTCGTCAACCACTTCCTATTGGTCCAGACGCACAACCACGAGCTCTTGGAAAGGACCAATGATGCTTGAGCAGAAGCCACGCTCGCAAATATTCACAAACGGAAGTGAACTGCACTTTTAAATGTTATACACGATTACCTGTAGATGGCAATGTTGTTCAACCCTTTCCATTTGACAGACGTCTACCACGTTATTGGCATGTATTATAGCACGTGAATTATGCATAGGGTTATAGGACAAAATTTTGAAATCCCATATACAAACACTAAATAGTCTTTATCTTCTAAAATGCTCCTTAAAAGTCACATATTCTCTGATAGCCCTACGATTGAAACACTTCCAGAATTGCTAAAACATTTTTCAACCCACATGAATATTCGTTAAAAGCAACCTGTGAACTAAACACTCCGACACACTACTACATTGAAAAATAAACATGGCATGAACGTTAGTGAAAAAAAAGTACAGCAAGGAATTACAACTAAAATTCAAGCTCCGATCACTGTGCAATACATCCAAACAGATTTTTTTGTACTTATTGTCAGTAAATTTCTTAAGGTGAAGCAAAGTAATTATTTCTATTCATCAAAAATAGAAATAGGGACGCTTTAGAGTGGAGACGTAAACCATTCAATTTATCGCCATTTTCACTTTCACTTGAAAATGTGGGAACCCACTTTGGAATGTTGGAACAGGATATTTGTATGTTGTTGTAAATAAACATTTAATTTAGTCATAGTTGTATCTTCACTTACCTTGTTCTAAGACCAATCTCACTGTATAGTCCATACAATTCAATTATATGCATTTTCCCCCCAATCAGCATCATTTTTTAAAAAGACAGCCACAAAATGGCTGAATTTTTGTTCACCAATTAAAACTATGCAAAACAGTGTTGTTGGTGTTGTTGGGTTGTTGTTGTTTTTTTTGGGGGGGAGGTTAAACTTTTGTTAGTTCTTTTTTACTCACTTAAATCTACCTAATCAAACCTAAATACACTGTCGTCAGGTCAAATAAAGTCAAGTTTATTTATAAAACACATTTAAAACAACCTTAAAGGGCTGACCAAAGTGCTGCACAATTACTAAAATACAGAACAAGTTATTGAGCACAAATATAATACTAAAACAGTGATTAAATTAATATAAAAACAGAGTCTAAAAGACAGACAGACAGCCAAGATTACTTGTCTAGCCTGGACTGAATGCTAGCAAAAAGAGATAGGTATTTAGCAGCGATTTAAAATGTTGAATCGACTGAGTGGCCCTAACTTGAAAAGGTAAACTGTTCCATAGCTTGAAAACACTGAAAAATGAAGCTGAACCTAAAAATATTGAATTACTCCATCACAGTTAATAATTAGGGTTCATTAAATTTATAAAAGTTTTTGGTGTAATCTGAACGTCTTATCTTCAATTATTGTTATTGATTAAACCAAAGCAAACCTAAAATCTAAAAGATTTAAAATAGTTATAATGCTGATTTGTTTTTTGATTTTTTTTCCCATGGGTGGATGGACAATCAGCATCATTTTTAACCCAAATGAAATGTGTTATGGACGCAAGTGTTCCTTCAGTGATTATTTACAATTTAGAATGGCTTTATTGTCATTGTACAGCAGGTGTACAACGATATTGGGAATTTTACTTTCTTTGTGTTGGTTTAAGGGATCTTCTCATTTAAACACTGCCAATGTTACGTGGTCCATTTGGTCAGCCTCATTTCCTGTAAATGCACAAAAAAAGGGTTTGAAGTACAACCACATGCTTAGACTAAAGGCGGTGGTGAAAAAAAATACATAACTTTTGTTTTTTTCCTTTGATAGCAATTTGCCCAAAAAATTTAATCCATCCATCAATTTTCTATAGCCGCTTATCCTCCCAAGGGTTGCAGGCTTACTGGTACCTATCCCAGCTGACTTCATGCAGTAGGCAGTGGACACCTTGAACTGGTTTCCAGCCAATTGCAGGGCACACAGAGGCAAACAACGATTTATGCACCAAATCACACCTAAGGGTAATTTATGCATGTTTTTGGAGTGTGGGAGAAAGCCGGAATGCCCAGAGAGAACCCATGCGGGCTCGGCAAGAACGTGCAAATGCCACACAGGAAGGCCAGAGCGAGGTGGATTTGAACTTGGGTCCCTTTAACAGTGAGGTGGACGTACTCATAAAATTTAAATGAAAACAATTGATGATGATGATGATGATGTTTCCTGACAAAACACATTAACACACATGCATGCACACTTTATGTTCTGCCCAGCAACTGGTTGGTCATGATGTGTTCAAGAGAAGCTCAGAAGAAAAAAAAAATCATCACCTATATTCAGAAAGGGTTTAAAATATCTTAAATGCTGTAAATGTGAGAAGAGCAGAGACAGTGGAGCAATCTAAAATGAAAAAAAATAATTCTCTTCAAATTATAAAATACTGCTGCGAACGTATATATTCATGGGATCATATTCTGGGATCCTCCAGCGTATATATTCATCAAGTATATTTTTCAACGGGCAGCAATGGAGGAGAGTCTTACACACCTTCACTGTCAATTTTGTTTTGGAAACCACTGTATCGAGTCCCAGATCCCTGTAGAAGATGGTGTTGCCTTACTTTGGATTTGCAATCACAGCCTTTGAGTACAAGCCTGGGAATAAATCTTGCTCACTACATCAATTATGGGAGAATAATACAAACATGTTAAGTGACTGATAAAATCTGGCTCCTCATGCTCAAGCAGTCTATGTCAATGTATGGTATAAACAGAGTAAGTGAGAATTAATGTCACAAGCATGAGAAAATATGTTGCATTTCATAGTGTGAAGGCTAAACACACAATGCAAATAAGTCACCATCGTTCGTAAGTCTCACTTAGGGTCACTGAATGAATTATTTTTATCACCAAAAGCCCTTTATTAGTCCTTTTTTTTTTTTTACTAAAAACCTGGTGGGGGTTTTTTCTTTGAACATTTTTCAAACAAAGAAAACCCAACAGACAATGAGCAAGTCACATTGTAAAGGACACATCTGTATGTTCCCGAGTCCACTCTCATCGCACCCCGAATCCCAAATACACACACACACACACACACACTCACCTCAACATAGTGGGTGTAACGACCAAGAGAGGGGGGAAAGAAAAAAAATAAATAAAGAAAAGAAAAAAAAATAAAGAAAGAAAAAAATACACATTGAAGAAAAGAAAAAAAAATAATACGAATAATAAACAAGCAAATACTTACATTTATTATTTGTCCTCCAAATCAAAAGGAATACCCAAAAGCCTATTATACTGCATAAAAAATCCCTTGAATCATGTAATATCTTAGAAACAAAGTCTTAAGGTGACAGAAGTTTACTCTTTTTTTTTTTTTTTTTTGGTGCGAAGAAAAGCAGGGGTTTTCGAAGTGGGGACGCCCAGAGTGGGATCCCCGGGTCCGTGGCCTGACAGCATGAGGGCCGTGAAATAATGTGGGTTATCATTAGTAAAAAAATAAATAAATACGTGAGAGTGAATTTCATTTGCATTATAATAAATTGTGGATGTATTCATGACTCTTCAATAAAACAATCAGTTCAAAATAAAAGAATCAGTTAAACTAGTTCAAGATATATTTTTAAACTGTAATCATTTTGAAATTTGTCAAATAGACTCCTGTAATCTACATCAAGTAGTGCCAATGTTAATACCACAACATAATGTGTTTTATAGTGCTGTTTTTGACTAAATAATTGGCATCAACCTGTTTGGAGAAAATTGATCCAGTTTGCTATGTGCAATTTGCAATTTTTATCGTGTTAACTTCAGTATGGTTGTAAAGTAACAAATATACTTGAAATTATATTTAGAAAAAGGGCATTCATGGTTGGTTTAAAAAATATATATTATTTATTGGCAATGAAGGTCCTTGGAAAATCAGCATTTCTAAAAGGGGTCCCGTAAACCCAAATGTTTGAGAACCCCTGAAACAAAGCGCTGTGAGTGGAAATCGTATATAAACTTCGTAGTCAAGTATTTTAAAAAAAAGGAAAAAATGGACACGAATGTCATCTTACGTTTCAGAAAAAGAAGTACAGTAGGTCAGGGTTGCTTTCTGTTGGTTAGTTAACGGTATTTTTGCAATCGCTAACTGAAAGCAAACCCTACCCAAAGCATTTCTCATACAGGAGTTGCACATACTATACAGTTGTTAGAAGTTATACTATTTCTTTGAAAGTCTGCTGACAGATAGACTCTCTCTTGCCGCTTTTGTTGTGCTGCTCGCAGTTGTTACGTCACTGTCCGGGGTTTCCTAGCGAAGTGAACCCTACGGCGTCATGGCGGAGGCCGGCGGTTGTCGGAAGACCCTGGAATGAAATGCCAGCTTTTTTTTTTTTTTTTAACTGTCTGGATAGAACATTAAGCGCGGGACTTCAACGCACCGCGTAGCGCTAAGAGGGTTTGCCTCTTTTTTTTCACCCCATGGTGTAGAGGAAACGGCAGTCCAAAAGCTCCACTGAACTGGGTCGTTACGGGCTGCTCTCCCAAACTGGGAGATAGCTAGCCAGCTAACGCAAGATAGCGTTAGCTATCCGGAGCTGTTAGCTCACAAACTGTTCGTATAAAAGGGATAAAGTCCGGACCAGGAAAGTGAAGTTTGTCAACAGTTTCATCAGAGAAGCAAAGCTAAAACAAGGCAAGAATAACTTATTCTATAGTTTATTGCGAACGTGTTCTTACCATACATGTTGATGCGGTGAAGCCGCGTGAAGTGAGCGGCGGATGAAAACAAGATGGAGAGGACGAAGTTGGGTTAGCTAATTTGTATATGTGGGCTTTTTTTTTAATAAAGAATTGCGTATGTTAAGTACTCCGCCAGTTACCACCTTAACAATTTTCGGATTGCATCGTGCACCACTAACCGATATGACCCCGTTCGTGACTTCAAAAGAAACCACCATTGCTGTGCAACCTCATTAAGAGGAAGCGCAAAGTTTTGTCATTTTGTTAGCTTCCGTGCTAACATCGTGCTTATTTTACGTTAGAATGCTGCTAACGTTCCCTAACGAACGTTCACTTCATGTTACTTTTATTGCATTTGTGTGCAACACTTCTACCGTGTCACGCTTTGTTTCGAAATGATTGTGTTGTAAGTCTTTAAGTACTTGCGTAGTTATCTTCAAACAAGTGATGTTAAAATTAACCAATCTTATTCATGGGCACTTTCGTTTAAGTGACCTGCCGACAGCAGCACTCATACAGTTAAGACTCTCTACATTTAAAAAGTTATCTGTTGGTTCTCAATTTGGATTTCGAAGCATTGCTGGCGCGTGAGCCGTGGCTGCACACACACAACTTCCCCCGCCAATAGCCGACGCTGGCATTAGCCGCTTTTAGCAGGTTAGCTTAAAGATAAACTATTCCTCTCTCCAAATGGTTAACTGTATCAAATCGCCCCAGCTTTAACAGCCATGGGTGTTGGAGACTTTAAGCCATTGCCTTACTTTAGTTGAATACGCCTGTTTAGATCTTTCGGTTGTGTTGGAGCGTCTGTGGGGATTTGTTGAGACGTAAACATGCTCTCCTCGCGCAGGCCTGATAGGCCTCAGTCCGTTGGAGCAAATAGTGTTTCACTCTTAGTGGCTAATGCTATGTCCATATACTCATAGCTGTCATTTCTGATTTTAACTTGAAATATTGATACTAACCGACTTTTGTCCTCTTGCTATATTAACGCGGGCACTTGATTATTTCAACTGTTTTATGCATTTTGAAATCGAGTACTGCAATATATTTTGCGCCCGTTAAAGATTAAATCAGTCAGCTGAGCTTTGATTGAAAGTACCGTAACCATGAAACCCAAACGAATCCTGTGGCTCAGCTTCAGTCTTAATACTCATCACGGTTGATGGAAAAAAAATGTTGGTTAATAAGACTTTGTTGATGAGACCATAGTGTGTTTTGTTCTTGTGTGTGTGTGTGTGTGTGTGTTTTGGTTGGGGGGGGGCATTTTGCAAGCCGCATATAATTATATAATTTTCTATTTCAGATTTCAGTTAAACCAAGTTGAACACAATTTTAGTGGCGCTGTGGTGGAAGTCTGCATTCTGGACTTCAGGATGGCAAAACGCAGCGCGGATGAAAGTGTAAGCAACAGCAGTGGAGAATCGAGGTAAGCCATATATTTTACATCAATGATCAAATAAAACTACAAAATGAAGAAAATGTGTGTGAAGGTGAAAACACTCAAGGGATAAACGTTGAATGGTGGAATTTTGTGGAATATTTGAATGGCTTGAATCTGTGCAGTATTCTGAATATTACAAATTTGGAACGGTTTGAATAGGCAGATGTAATGTATAAGATACAAGGGAAATACTGAAATGAAGTGGAATTGTGAGAACATTTTGAATTGTGGGAAGAGGAAAATGGAATTTGTGGCATTTGGAATGAATTATGTATTATTATAGGTGAAAAATATGGAATTATAGGAAAATATAAATATACATGAATTATTGAATGTGGGAATGATCCATGAGGTGAAATGAAAGAGTTAAATATTATGAATTTGAAATGCTTTGAAAGCTCAAAATGTGAAATGTTAAATCTCCCATTGGGAATGAATGGGGAATCTCACATTGTAAATGAATTGTGAAAGATTAAAGGGTGAAAAATATGGACTCATGGGAAAACATTGGAATGTATGAATTACTGGAGTGATGGGAATGATCCCTAGTGCCGCGTTCAGATTTAGCGCGAAGAGCGTACGGTTTTGTATTGTAGTCAATGGAGTTCGGGCGACGGGCGCGATGACGTGTCGAGCGACGCGATGGAGCGACGCGCGGCGCGTAAATACGCGTGATGCGAAAAGTTAAAAAAAAAAAAAAAAAAAAAAAAACTTTTGTCGCGTGTTTGCGATCACCGGGAGCTATCCAACACAGCCAGCTGAGCTTTCAATTCAAAACGGAGCCAAGCAAGAGCACTCACCTGGCTTGTAGAAAGGCGGAAGGGAGAACTCTGGACAACTGGTATGTGCAGCGTTTGATTGCTTTTTTCAACAGCTGTTGAACCGTAGTTACTGTGTTAAGCTAACGATAGTGCAGGACTGACAGTACATACAGTATTTAGCACGGTATTGGTCACTTGATTGCGACATTGAAACTTTTTTTTTTTTTTTTTGGCAGACGAGTATTGCCGTGAAAGTGAGGGACACACAGTGTAAAAAAGATTAATAAAGGTGCTGTCGAAGAAAATATTGGCTCTGCCAAATCCCGGAAAGGTGAACGATCTCAGCAATGCTCTCCTTTCCGGATCCACTGTAAAGTGCACAGCAAGCTCACTCCCCTCCCCTCGTGTGATACTGTTGTGTGAAAAGTGAACTTCATCTTGACCTCGCGACAAAACGCCTCACGTAGAGCGGAAACGACACGCTCCATCTGAACGCAGCATAAAGGCGAGATGAATGAGCTAAATATTGAAAATATTAAATGTGAAAGCTTGTAAATATGAAATGTAAAATCACCCAATGTTAAGTCAATAGGATTTTTGAGGTGGAAAACAGGGAATTGTGGGAAATCTCTGAATATTTGGAATGAGAAAAATGGAAGCAGTCGTCGCATGATTAATTGGAATAACATGAAATTGAAACCGTGTGAATCGGATGAACCGGGAATGAATTGAAACGCGCCAAAAAAATGGGCGGAATAAAAAAGTGGAATAACGTGTGTGTGAAGGCTTTCGCCTTCACACAATGAAATTTGAAAATGATGTTTCTTTACGGTCAGTTCACATGGGAACAGTTATATCCTCTGGTCTTGAAGTGCCAATTGATTTGTTGAACATTGGCACTTAAATAATAGGTCTGTTGGCAAAAAAGAATAACTTTACCATAAAATTCTACCTCAATAAAACCTCAACTTTTAAGATTTTTTTTTTTTTTTTGGAACACCCTTAACATTGGGAAAACTCAGCATGATTCCAGAACATGTCACTGAATTCTGAAGGCAAGCATTGCAACGTTTCCTGAGTTGGTTTTGCCTCATTCTGTTAAATATGAACATTCCCACTCTTGTACACTTCAACCTGTAACCATTATAACAACATTGGATCAATAGTTTAGATTTAGACAGCACATATTGAACTCTCATGAAGAAAAACGTCTTATCAGGTGACACAATAATAAATATTGTGATTTATATATATATATATATATATATATATATATATATATATATATATATATATATATATATATATATAGTTTATTTATTTATTTTTTGTTTCATAGAACAAGTTTAGAAATGTGCATTTGAATCTTGGTCGCAATCGGTCATAGTTTTCGGAAAGTCGGGTCCGCTAAATTTTTTACAACAGCCAGCCAGTCAGCAGCTCTCCAGCCTGTAGCTCCCACAGCTAAATAGCCAGCACAGCTAACTGTCCACTGCCATGATAGCCCAAACTACGATCAAGTGCTGATACAGCTAAGGTTAGCTGGATAAAATAGTCCTCTTACTGAGGAGAGTCGCGATCCGGCCAACCACAAGCTCATCTGAGCCTTAAGCAAATGCTCCATGCCAACAAAGAAGTATACCGCTTGAGTGTGGGGTGATATGCACTCATTAAGTGGCCGTTTGAATGAGGGTATATCTGGATAGAAAGCTGTGACAAGCTTTGGTAGACTTTGTGAAATTTTGAAGCTGGAAAAAAAAATCTAGCCCACCTGCACGTTGCCCTGTTGAGATGCATAGGTGGACTCGTAAAAAGATGGATACATAGACGGACTTATAGAAATATGGATCACCGGACCTCCAGCGATGCTGCCGACATGTCAGCTGAGTGTAGCCGCCGTGGAGGCACTGTTTTCGGGTAGTGCTACTCATACTCACTTCAATGTCTCAAAATATCCCGATTGCTCTGCTTATTCTCACCGCAGATAGTCAAGAAGCAACATATAGCGTAAGATAATGTCATAAATGTCATAATATTTTATTTATTTATTAAATATGCAGGGAGGGAAGAGTAAAATGACCCAGGCAGCATAGACACATTTACTGGGCAGTATCGATGGGATAAGATCTGTTTTGTTTTCGTTTTTTTTGCTCATTGTCCCAGAAGTGCAATGAGAGATACTGGAGAATACACTGCCTGTCTGTCAAGCCATTGTATCATCGTAAAACAGACAAATGCAGTGTGAAAGCCAGCCAGTGCTTCAAAATAAAGTGTAGGATATCAAGTGATATATGACACGAATGGCCTAGGTAAACTTTTATGTTGAAATGGCTCCCAGAAGCAAGGTTGCAACAATGGTCTAATACCTGATAATCTTTACCTACCTACCTACCTACCTACCTAACCCTAACCCCCCAGGTAAACAGCAGCACTGTGTTCTTTTTTTCTTGACTGAAGTTCTTTTTTTCAGCTGAATTTTATTTCCACATAGTGCCATGTCATGCGGGCAACCAACAATAGCTAGGTGTTCCACCAGTTGACCGTGACTGACGATAATAATAAGTAGCTGTTTTTATGCTAAAATTTGTCAAATGTATGTCAAGTTTTTTTTAGTCTGCCTTTAGTTTAACACCAGGTACCCCAGTGTGATGGTTCCATTTGTTTTATTTTTATTTCTCTTTCTTTTCAAATTCAACAGCAACTCTGATGATGAATCTGGTTCTGGATCAGTGTCTGGATCTGGCTCAGGTTCCAGTTCAAGCTCCTCAAGCAGCAGCAGCCATTCGGGGAGCAGCGACTCAGGAAGTGGCTCAGACTCTGGGAGCCAGTCAGACTCAGAGACAGAAAAATCCAAGGACAAGATTGACCCTCCGAACAAGTCAAATATTGATGGGGCCGAGGTGCAGTATTTCATTTTAATTCTCTATTGGTTGTCAATTATGTTTTTGAGTTTAAATTAAGGCTACAGATATAATACTGTACAGTGGGCCCCCTGTTTACAAGATTAATCCATTCCGCGGTTGGACTCGTAAGGCGAATTCGCCGTATGGCGGGCAATCGAAATCCAAATGGCTAATGCGTTTAAAACCCCAGGTAAAAACATCAAGACTGTACATACATATTAAAACATTGCTATCAAAATAGTATAGTAGATGCTATCTATATTTAATATACATGCATACAATTAAATAACATCATAAATAAAAAATATATAAAGGATGTATTTACGTTTGAGCGACTTATGGCCATATTCCATAGTGAGGGTAGCCTACCTATCTCAGCCTTCTTCGTATTTCTTGATTATCTCCAGCTTCGTTTCCATATAAATCATCTTCTTCTCTCTTTAACATCACTAGCACTCTAGGGGACCCATGGCTAACCCATTCAAGTTTGAATTAAGCAGTAAAATGCACAATAAATACCTTATTATAAACACTCAGACGAGATTCAGTCTTTAGCATGTGGCCATTTTGACCGTGACGCCAACCAATAGCAGACCAGCATTCAGGTGACGTAAGTGATGACGTGTGTATAGACGTATGAGTGCGGAGCAGAGTCACACTCGCACACTGACTGCCATGTTTGAGGAGGAGTTTTTGTTGTAACACGAAAAAAATGGCGTAATGAGGGGACCAAAAAACGCCAGGGTAAACAGCGTTAGCTGAAACGCAAAAACGCAAGCCAGGGACGTCATAATCCGGGGGTCCACTGTGTGTATGTGTTTGTGTGTGTGTGTCTGTGTGTGCGCTTGCGTGCGTGCGTATGTTATTTTTACGTTGGTGCAATATTCCAACCGAACATGTCGGTGTTAAGCTTAAAAATATGTTGGTTCTGATCTTAGCAATTACCAATAATGCATTCTCTGTTTTATTTGATTTTTTTCAACAACAAATATTTCTTAGTATCATATCCATACAACGCTTATATTGTATGAATAAAGTTTATATTTTATTCATAAACTTTGGTGACTTTGCTGATTGTTTTAAATACATTCGCTTTAGTAACGCACCATCTAGTGGCTGCATAACACAACTATATCTAGTGGATGCATAATGTAACCCCAGCCAGTACTATGGTTTCAACTCAATGTGCGCCTTATAATCCGGTGCGCCTTATATGTGGCATTTTTTTCGAAACTCGGCCATTCATTGATGGTGTGCCTTATAATCCGGTGCGCCTTATAGTGTGGAAAATACGGTAATTAGCAATGACCAACCGTTATAATTTAAAAAAAAAAAAAAAAAAATTTAAAACATTTTTTAAAAAACATTTTATAACCTAAAAACAAACTGTATAGGTATATGTGTTATCAAACTTAGCAGCACACTGATTTCGTCGAGAAACATTAGCTTTCAGACAAATCTCTTCCTATGCATTTTGATCTAAGAGATAAATTTGGTGGCTGAAACAGCACATTTGTGTCAGCATAGTTTGTAAAATGTGATCAGGCTGTCAACACTGTGCAGTTATTTACATCTATCATGCCAGCTTGTGTAGAGAACTATGGGGCCCTTGTGATCGGTAAACACTGGCAACAGGTGCCGCCTGTGATTGTCATTGTCAGCGTTGTTAAGTTGTTTGTTAGCGCACTGAATTGGTGAATAAACGTGATTTCAGAACAACATTGTGTTGAATGTATCTGGAGTCGGAAGCAACCGTTAGTCGGCAGACTAATCAAATTGTAAGGCCGTGACATGCTGCTGGGAATATCTTTCAAATACAGTAATAGCATACAAAGTCATTCTTGTCCATGTATAATTTGGTAAACTAAAGTTTATTTCTATGTTGGCCTTCTCACTCTTTTTTGTAGTGTCTTTTGTCATGCAGATCATTCCCAATTTTCTCTGCATTTGGCCTGACATTTTTTTTTAACATGTACAATCATAAGCGGGTATCTGGGTCAAGAAATAAATTGCTTCGAGCTTTTTCAGCAACCGAGGTACTGAAGTTACTCATGGACACGATTCAGCATGTGTATAAACCATTCCATTATAAGTGTCCCCAACGTCTCTTGGTTGTACAAGTGATGGAATAATTGTATATAGGTATATGTGTTATCCTATAAAAACACATTGCTTGCCAATTGGCACATACACACACACTCACACCACAGACATAAACAATTCCTTATTGGTATTATTGTGAAACTTGTAACCGCCTTCTTTGTAGTCTTTGTAATAAAACGAAGAGGAGAGCCCGAGATCACCTGAAGACCTTGGTGCTCTCCCTTCTTTTGCAATATAGATCGTTTTTGACTCGGAGTCTTGGCTTTTCTCCGATCTCTTTTATTGATAACTCTGACATAAGCAAAGAAGTCAAGTGCACTAAAATCTTATTTACACTTTTACAAGACAGGTAAGGACAGTAATGCAATAATGAGCTAGGAGGCAAGTTATTGTCCCAGGCAGGGTCAGAAGATCTGCCTGAAATGTTTCACAATCATGGCTCTCTTTTTTTTTTTCAAATTGCTGTTACTGTTGCACAGGTCTTGCTGTGGTGTCAAAGTTTTTTTTTCCAGCAAATAGTGGCCAACTCTGAATTGTTAAATGTTTGTCTTTGCTTTCCATTGAATAATTGCAGTTTTGGAAGTCCAATCCCAGTATCCTAGCAGTCCAGCGATCTGCTATGCTCAGGAAACAGCAGCTTCAGCAGCAGCAGCAACAACAGCAGAGACAAAGCTCCTCAAATAGCGGATCTGATGAGGTAAAATGTGGTTAATGTGTGTGCCTAATCTATGTCTAAAATTATAGTGGATTAGAAATCTAAAATTGTTCATGAACATGTCGCATAGGGCTGTCAGAAACAAATGGTTTCTAGAAGCAAATATTCTTCTGTAATCATCCACCAGACAATTTCTTTATTTTATTGTACTTCTTTTGAGAAATGTTTCCCACAGCGCTAAAAATGAGGACTGAGCCTTTTATCATAGTATTATTTTTTTCTTGCTCGGTGAAAAACTAATATACACAGAAGACCAAATAGCATATTTTCACTTAATTATGAATGACCAACTTTTTATAATTTTTCTGATAATCAGTATTTTTAGTTAAATATAAATGAAGATTTAAGACAGCTCTTTCACCATAGATAATCGTCAATTAAAGTAGAAGTAATGACAACAGAACATATTTGAGTCCGCCTTGTTTGTTCCAAAGTGATCACTACGAACGGCAACTGTCGGGCTGTCAGCATCGAAGCGATTAATTAGCGTCTTTGAAAGCTAATCCGACTGCTCTCGCTAGCTGAGGTAGACCACTCAAGTGCTGTTATCCAGTAGCTCATTTAAGCTAGAGGCTCTGCTTAATGCTCTCAAGGCAATAGAATGCACGCACAATAAAACGGCAGCTTACGAAAGTCATTATTAGCACCCAAAATTGGTGATTGAATGCGATTGCAGAACAATGCAGTATTTGAATAGACTCATGGCTCCCCTGGCAATGCATTGTTAAGTATACAGCACCTAGTGATGTGACGGTCTTTTGAACGGTTCTTCACTGTGAACACTGGGACTTGAGTCTTTGCAAGCAGACGTTCATCCCCTGTCTCAACGTTGTTTTTTTCTTTTGAGCACCACAGAGCACCTTAGGCATGCACAACAACTAAGTAAAGATGCTTTGCTAAGATAAGTTAATGAGAGATTCTTTAACTCGAAACAAGTTTTGCCATGCACATAAATTTAGTGAAAGATGACTTGCAAGGGATTTTGTCTGTTCAGTGCAAATTTACAAAACTAATTTAGTGCCATCCATTTTATGGAATGTTGACATTTTAATATACACATGACATTGGATTTAATGATTTAATCTGTACTCCAAATCTACAAATAGAAACCATAGACTCTTTTTTTCTGACATTTTCAGTGTTTTATTTATTTATTTATAATCAGCAACCAAACGTTGTGAGATGGATTCCACATTATTTCATCCAAGGAATTGCACTTCCTGGGAGTGTGATTACTAAGTTGATCATGTCATTTCAAACTTTGACAAGATGTCACCATCTGGAAGATGTCAACTCCCTTCTGCCTCCTTTCAATGTTTTCCTTTTAATGTAAAAAAAAAAAAGCCATTGACGTAAAGATCAACGAATTGGTTAAAATACTGCACAAGGGTTGAATGGGCACTCACAAGCTTAATTTGCAATATAATGTGTGGTCTACAAACACATGTATGTTACTGTGTTCCTGTGCCATCAGTCTCCGTTTTGCAGTAATGACACAACTGTTTTTGTTCTTATTAGTTTAAGTGGCACCAAACCCAGACAATGATTGAAATTGCCACTGAAGAAGGGACCCAATCTGTCTGAAACAAACAAACCCACTGGTTTTGATCCTCACAAATACAGTGTTAAAATAATTATTATTTGACGTAGACTCTAACCCAGTTCTTATGGTTGACTTAACTGAGGTAGTTGACTTTTTTCCTCACTTTTTCATTACTGTTAAATAATTCCAGGATTCGTCAAGTAGTGATGAATCTGACTCATCAAGTGGATCCAAAAGGAGAAGAAATTCTGGCTCCTCTGACTCTGGATCAGGTTCTGGATCTGGAAGTGGATCTGGATCAGACTCATCTGCTGAGAACCACAGCGATGAAACTGCTTCAGACTATGAGCCCAGTCAAACAACCAAAAGCAGAAAGCCTCCGACTAAGTAAGTCATTTTTTTGACACCACCATTTTTGTAATTGATCCTTTATGGTTGACCACAAACTGTTCAGGGAAGGTGGTTTGATTTGTTTGGAACATTTTTTCTTTCCTTCATAGGAATTGATACATAAATACAGTAATGTGGTCCAGGGTAAATCTTCCACCATCATGAATTGGAGGGATTTATAAATTATTTGTTAAGTGCATTTTTCTATGTAATGTTTGTGTTTAAAATGTTTGTGGACAGTGTTATTCTTCAGTGAACTTAGAATGGAGAAGAATAACACAAACTTCAGTAAATACGTAGGTTTGCGTTCGCTCTTCGAGTCACTGCATTTTGTCATCATTAAGTGAATTTAAATAACTCTTAATCTGAGTTCAAATAAAAGAAACTGCTCAAAAGCAATAGCCTATTTTCTTGCCCTTCTCTTATTGTATTATTTTTAAAATATTCTTAATTACTTTTTTAATTACTTGTTTTTTTAACTAAAGGGGCTGTAACATGATATTTCAGTACTTTCCACAATGTAATATGTGCATATAAATTACTTTAAAATATGAGTTTTATCGTACTCGTACATGCATTACTTATATTAAATCAGTCTCAGTGGGAACTCAGAATTCATAACAATAGTTATACCAGCGGGTGAATTATTTACTACTGACGTTAATTGTTCATCTGTGTGGTCCCAAACACACATTTTGGCCACCTCAGCATTTCTACAGGTAAATGTTGTAGCTAATAAATGAAATGTTGCTGTTGACTTGGCTGACTGTGAAAAATCTCTCTTCCTCTGCTCCGGAACAAATACTAAACTAATAGATGTGGATAAGGTCAGCTTGTATTTACTCTTGCACAGGGAATGCGGGGAGTTGCAAATTTCTCCTGTCATAAGTGAACTTAGCTGTTTTCACCTACACGGGTGTCCATGTTGTCGACAATGCAGATGATGTAAATTAGCAGTATTTGATTTCATACCAAAGGTGATAATATGATCCTGTATACATATCTGTAGATAATGTTGGTTTAAAATTCCGCAGTACAGGCAACTTGACGTTAGATAATGACAAGTCATAATTCCAAATTGAAGAGCTTTAACGATAACTGGAGACGTTCTACCGTGACACAATTAAACGTAAGCTTCCCCTTTAGTCTTGTTTTCCTCAAAAGGCTTTGTCAAGTCAACTGTTGTTTTTCTCTTGTCAGGATGAATTTTCGAAATGGCAAGAAGAGCAGCTCCCAGAAAAAGAAAGCCCAGAAATGTTCATCTTCTGAGGACGAGGATGAAAACTACAAAAAGGTTGTCGCCGCTGGTCCGCGGCGGCAGGCCACTGTCAACATTAGCTATAAGGAGGATGAGGAACTGAAAACAGATTCAGATGACCTTGTGGAAGTTCTTGGTGAAGATGTCCCTCAACCTGAAGAAGATGAGTTTGAAACACTTGAGAGAGTTATGGATAGCAGAATTGGAAGGAAAAGAGGTAAGAAAAGAATTGGCTCACATTTATAGAAATACGATAATATCCTATACATTTTAGATGTTTCAGTGGAATACAATGCGTCAAAATGCAAGTAAAGGTTCAGGACATGTTTTTTCTTTTGTACCTAACAGCTGTGGGCAGTGCAACCACAGTATATGCTGTGGAAGCAGATGGAGATCCAAATGCGAACTTTAACTCCAATAAGGAGGCAGGGGAAATCCAATACTTAATAAAGTGGAAAAATTGGGCCCATATTCACAACACTTGGGAAACAGAGGAGACCCTTAAGTTGCAAAATGTCAGAGGTATGAAGAAACTGGACAATTTTAAGAAGAAGGATCAGGAGAAAAAGAAATGGTAAGAAGTGTTTTGTCACTCCCTCACGTTATCTCGCTCTTTCAGCCAATAATACAAATCCCACTCTTTCACTGTTTTCTGTGGGTTTGAATTATAGTTGTTGCATATTTCGTAATGAATCTTATGCCTTTTTACCAGGTTAAAGTCAGCTTCACCAGAGGACATTGAGTATTTCAATTGTCAGGAAGAACTCATCAATGACCTGCACTCTCAGTATCAGCTTGTGGAGAGGATCATAGGTATGGTTTCACTTTTGTTTTTCAATCAAAGATGTAAACAGTTTTGCTGTTCAATGTTCTTGTTTTATCAACTCAAGGATTAGCTACCAGAATTGCTTCTATGCAGTTAATTGTATAAAACAGCATATGTACATGCACTAATAATGTACATCTGCAATATGGTGGACGTTCTATGTAAAATTTCTACGTTCTACGTTAAAATATTGCAAATATTGAAATAAAAATCCGCAAATAGTTGTATTGAGATGAGTCAACATTAATCAATTCATTAACAACGAATTAATTATCAAATGAATTGAAAACTGTGATGATAATACAAGAATTTATTTAGAGCCGTTGTTTAATAATTGTCCAAATCTTCTAATTTCAGTCATTCCTCAGTAATTGTTTGATGCTTTCATGAAAGCAAACTGAATATTTTTTGTTAAATCAAAATCAGGCATTTGCAATTGACTGAATTAGTTTTAAAACATTTGCAAGTACATCAATCCCTACTTTTTTTCTTACTAAGCAGTGCTAAAGAAACAACAATTTTAAGTTAAATAAAAGAACTGCAGGAAACAAAATGACTTCAATTAAATTAATAGATAACTAAAGTTGTGTTTGATTACCTACTTAAATAAATGGTAGAATAATCTATTCTAAGTATATTCAACAGTGACAGCCTGTGTTGAATTCACCTTGTGTAGGGCTCTACTGTAGGTTTGCTGTCGGACTGTAATGGTGCACTTAAGTTAAAATTTGATTTCTGCCCCATTCTTTGCCACCTGATTTTTATTTTTATTTTAACCATATGATATACATTCATGCAATATTTTTATAAATGAATACGTTCAATATTATTTTAAAATGTATTATTTATAGCAGTGGTCTCCAAACCACGGTACCGGTCCGCGGATCAACTGGTACCGGGCCGCGTGGTCTGCACCGAAAATAATGTTTTGTCAATTATTTAGTTTAACAGTTCATATGTTTGTGCTTGATCTTTGTTTTTTTGGATTTCAGTTATTAATCAGGCTTCTGTAGCAAAGAATAAAAAAGTATTCCAACAAAACTTACAATATCACAAAACCATTGCATAAGAGCATAGGTTGGAGGAAAAATCAGCCGCGTCAATTATTGTGGAGGGCCATTACCACCTATATTTCTTCTTGAAATTAAGAGTTAAGAGGGGGTGGTCCCATCTCACCCAAATTAGCCACTGCTCAGCAATCCTATTGTAGGCAATAAACAGTTTTTCCATATCTACTTAAACACATCAACTCAAATGTTAATGGACAGCAGTCATGTTGTAAATTATATTTTCATCACAGTCTGATTTTCTTTGAGCAGGTCATTCTAACCAAAAGTCAGCTGCTGGTTTCCCTGACTACCTGTGCAAGTGGCAGGGATTGCCCTACTCAGAATGTAGCTGGGAAGATGGAGCGCTGATTGCCAAGAAGTTCCAGAAATGCATTGACGATTACATGAGCAGAAACCAATCAAAGACCATTCCATCCAGAGATTGCAAGGTTTAAAAAAAATTTTTGCAACATGAAATTTTCACTGTCAATCTGTGTTGTCGATTTATTGTATTGATTATTTTAGACTAGTACAGTTTTTGATTCAGCTGACCTAACCAGATGCACTTTTCTTGCAGGTGCTGAAAATACGACCACGGTTTGCTCCCATGAAAAAGCAACCACATTACATAGGTGGTGAAGGACTAGAACTCAGAGACTATCAGTTGGATAGTTTAAACTGGATGGCTCACTCGTGGTGCAAGTAAGACTCAAGCAATCTTGACACATATTAAGCCAACCTAAAGATCATATGCTATATTGTATATGATACTAAATATTTCTTCTGTTCCTTCTGACGTTTTAGAGGGAACAGCTGCATTCTCGCTGATGAGATGGGTTTAGGGAAGACCATTCAAACCATCTCTTTCCTCAACTATTTGTTTAACGAGCACCAGCTATATGGACCCTTCTTGCTCGTTGTCCCCCTCTCTACATTAACGTCGTGGCAGAGAGAAATCCAGCTCTGGGCTCCTCAGATGAATATTGTTGTCTACCTTGGGGACATAAGCAGCAGGAATATGGTACGCCATCTAGCAAGGTTACCTGATGATTTGTGGCGGTGCAAATAAAAGGCGTAATGTGGCGCCTCCAAACATTTATACAACATTTATTTGTGGCACTGATCAATGACATCATTGATAGCTTTGCAAATTATGATGTTACAAGCAAATCACCGATTTTGTATAAAATGGCATATATCTGCTGATCACGATAAAGCCGATCAGATCAGCGTAATGCGATTCCTCTGGAAACCATAAAACATCATGGCTTGGCTTGATTTTATGCTCTGCAGCTAAATTAGTTCTGCTATGGAAAATAAGTAAATAAGTAAAGAACCTTTCACTTAACATACATGAGAACTCACTGGTTACTAGAGTGAGATGCACTTGACAGATAAGTGAATTCGACGCAGACGTATATCCAGTGGCGGTCCGTGGGTTTCATACTTCAGCCTTCAGTGGTGTCCTACTTGAAGAAATACCCCTCAGAAGCACACGTATGCATTACTTTGAACATGTACGTACAACGCAGGCTGTTTTCCGGAACATTTCGACATCAATAAACCCGCATCAGCAATTAAAACTTATTGGGATACTGTTAAAACCTAAAAGTAAAAAGGTATTTAAAATTAATTGTCCACAAAGTTTTATAATACAACGTAAAGACGTCTAATACACCCCCCCCCCCCCCCCCGGACCCGTTTACCTACCCAGCAACATGCCTGTGCGCAAAAATGGACCTCTCCCAGCATACGCACGAACAAAATTTATCCCATGCACTCCCAATTTAGCATCAACGAGGAATTTACAACAAATGCGATATGAAATGAAAAGACAAAAACATATTAAAAATGGAAAAAAATACATCAATAAAACGCTTGCAGTCACCAAAACATCTGTTTCCCAAAACACTTAATTCAACATATTAAAAATAAAAAAAAATACATCAATAAAATGCTTGCGCTCACCAAATATGATGATGATGACGATGAGAGAGAGAGATCTCAATAAAAAAAATGAAATTGCATTTTATTTTAGTTATGATAATGCCGAGAAGGCCTTTTTGGCTCTGACGGCCCACCACTGCGTATATCATTGTGTTGCCTTTGCCTCCCTTGTATTTCCTCCCTACTTAGCCATAAGAATCTTCCTTTGACTATGTTTCTACCACGAGACTGCTCTGTTAAGACTTCTGTCTTTGAAACTTCAAATCTAAAGAAACCCAAAAAGACATTTTGTTTCCAGGCTACTTGATCGATCTTGCCTAAATCCTAAAAAAAGAATCTGCAGTATTTCATTTTTTTTCCCTTTCAGTGCCTTAAAAATACACCACACACTTCTGGTGCAAGTCTCTACCTTAAAAATGTTAAAATCCGATTCATTCCATTTTTCCAATTGTAGATCAGGACACACGAGTGGATGCATGTTCATTCCAAGAGGCTGAAATTCAACATCCTACTCACTACATATGAGATTCTTCTCAAAGACAAGGTATGGTGCTACCGCACACAAAACTGTAAGGAAATTACATCATAGGTCCGTCAGTACATCGGTGTATTTTTGCCCACCCTTTCGCCATCACTAGATAGCTGAATTTGTTTTTGTTTTTTTTCTAATCCGTCATTGGTCAGTCGGTTGGTCAGTGTATTTTGCCCACCCTAAATTTCATCTGTCACATACACTACAAGTAAAACAAAGCATTCCTGAGGCTGAATTTGCAAAAAAAAGTCATTAATAAATTTAAATAACGTAAATCTTGCATTTCCTATCCCATAGAAAAATGCAAATTAGTAGGGGTGTGAATCATTGGCTGCCCCACGATTCAATTCCGATTTTGGGGTCTTTGATTCAATTCAGAATCAATTTTCGATTCTCAGCAATTTTCGATTCAAAACGATTCGATTCAATTACTTAAAAAGGATGTCTGCTTCAATCTATGATGCAAATAATCATTGTGCTACTTTTCATTTTTGCAAGACACAATAACAAAGGGAGATAGTGTTTTTTTTTTTGTTGTTTTTAGATTAATTTGTAAAGAGCATGCCTTTTTCCACAAAAATAGCACATTGACAACTGCTATTTTTAAGCTAACTATAAACTGTACAGCTTTTATAGTATAAATAAGATGAAACAAAAAAGTAGAATGTAATTGTCATTTCATGTTCTAAAATAGTATTTTTTTTATTAATATTAATTATTATTATATTTTTTAACTGTTGCCCAAATGAAAACTATTGATATTTTTCAGTACATTTATGACAAACAAGATATGAATATGAACTTTTTCAAATGTGCCGCTACTTTGATAAGGAGCATTATCAGTCACAATTGTTTGTAACATTTTGTAGAGACAGTATTTTCATTCATTTGCATGTACGTGAGTAATGTGTGTTTGCTAAATATTTTGGAGTTTTCATACATTGGTTTATATTGATTACGAACTACAATATTTCTTTTATGTTCTGTATGAATATTTTTATTTGCTTAGATCATTAATTTCAAAAGTTCTTTCCTTAACAGCAAAGTGAAACTATACTGTCCTCACTGAGATGAGTATAAGCTTAGTCCGCGCTAGACAGCAAGCTAAACTCTCAAGTGTTGACCAAGATGTCCTCATCGTAATTTATAGCTTTGAATGCACATCTTGGCATCAACATCAGCAGAGTGAAACTACAAATAAGGAAGGTAACTCAAATCAGCCGTGTTTTTTGATAGCACACATTCATAGCAGGTGTGAAAGAGAAAAAGCAATTCCCTTATACGTCGCTTTAGCTTTTAAATATGACATTAAGAATTTAACAAACAACATTATGCATATAGGTGTTGCCCCTGTAGGAGTTCAATACGCGTCTCAGTCTGTATGGATTCGATCACATCCTTTAGCCAAACTATGTATTTAGCAGGCTCGAAAGCTCACCAAGCTTCCTGTTTGCACAGTTTGCAGCAAAATAAAAGCTTAGCAAGAGTCGTCTAGAACAAATTACTCTAACTGAAGAAAGAACAGAAACATTCAAACTCGCGACCATAGGAAAGAGACGAGACTGCGGTCAAACAGCGCACCTTGACAATCTCGGAGAGCGATCCAGTGACGTCATGACACCGTTTAGCCAACAGGAAGCGTATTGATTTCTGTTTTATTTAAGTATCGATTTAATGACCTTTTATATAGATTTAAATCCTCGTAAATGAGCATCGCGATTCCGATTAAAATCGATGTTTTTTTTGTTTTGTTTTGTTTTTGGAACACCCCTATAAATTAGGTGCAAGCTATTGGTTGCTTGAAAGAGTGACCGCCTGCAAACGACCACTAGATATCCTCATTGAGCCTCACAAAGCCCTCACTCTGCCATCATTAATCCCAGAATGCCCTTAGTTTTCAGCAAGACATTTCTTTATGTAAAACATTTTAAAAAAGCAAAATCACACAAAAAAATTCTTAGCACTCTATTGTAAAAATTATTTTTACCTTTTTGTCAACGAGATTGTGTACAGTATGAGCTTTGTTTGTTTTGTTTTTTGTTTGTTTTTTGTTTGTTTGTTTTTTTTCTTACCCAGAAGTTAAAAAGGGTGTCCAGTCTCTGGTAAAATCAACATAGTTTGGTAAGTGTTGAATTGACACACTGCAGGTAGATCACTTATTGAGTATGGTTCTCCACCACTTGGTGGTGCTGTCAACTGCCCATTATTGGATTGACGTTAGACTTTTTGCAGTAGCATTATAAAAATACAACAATATAGCTTGCAATCATACAAGTCAGTTGAAATCAAATTAAGTCTGCAAAAAGGGGCAGTGACTGGCTGACTGAGGTCTGGCGGACATCTGATGTCATGACAGTCCCAATGATTAGGAAGACAGATGAAAATTACACTTCCGACTTTTTTAATTTGCTGTTTATTTTGGGCATTACCGTCATTTGCTGAACCGTCGGTAAAATGGGCGACCGTCTGTGACGGACTGACGGGCAGGCCAAAATGTGTTATATAATGCCATAACTCAATTCAGGTCGTTCCTGAACTTGACAGCTGTGACCATATTATTGGCAATCTTTTGATCCTCTTGTTGCAGGCTCGCAGCCGTGCGAGCGTCATAGCTGTTATCCACAGCCAAATGGTGGACTTGACCAGATATGTAGCCTACATTGCCTAGCGCTTTAGACGATGATTTTTTCCAACTGGAGTTCAGCGCCTGTTGCTTCATCTCATTCAGAGCATTTTGAATGTTGTTCAGGCACATTGGAATATTATATTCATGCCAATATTCCTTCATGGTAAAGTCGTCCTCGCCTTTGTCCATTAAAGAGATGAGGCCCTCCATCATTGAGAGGGTATAGAGTTCCGTAAAGGCACAAATGAGCCCTTGATTGCTGTTACACATTAATGAAAAAGAGAATATTTGTGTTAATTTTCCAATGTTAAATACTTGAAAATTGTAATTTTAAGTAGCATTTCCTCTAAGAAAATGTTTTATTACTTTCCTTAAAGAAAATGTTTCTTCTCTTTCTGGGAATGTTGATATGAGTTAATACTTTGGAAGGAAAAAAAAAAAGCATTGGAAAGCCTGTGTTTGGTTTCAGGAGAAATGAAGTGCATTTGTCCCAAAAGGAGAAGAAATACAAAAATCAAAACTTGTTGATGAAGATGAAGAAGGAAATATCAATTAAGGAAACCTGATTTTGTTTTAAGGCCATCTACAGTAGCTTAGCCCTAGCTTCTATCATGGTTCTTTTTTTGTCACTTATATAACTAAACATTTTACATATGTCTGCAGTCTTTTTTGGGCAGTGTTAACTGGGCTTTCATTGGTGTGGATGAGGCACATCGACTGAAGAATGATGACTCGCTCCTCTACAAGACTATGATTGACTTCAAGTCAAATCACAGGCTTCTTATCACAGGAACACCACTGCAGAACTCCCTCAAAGAGCTATGGTCCCTTCTGCATTTCATTATGCCCGAAAAGTACGTCATATCATTTGTTACTTTGTAAAAATGACTTTTTGTACTTTTCCATTTTATATATGGTGTGCTGAAATATTTGCATGTTACTGCATCATGTTTTTAGAGAATATTGACACTATTAGATTTTTATAATGCTATAACCATAAGGTGCTTTATTTCTTATGTTTGGTGGTAGAGTGGTCGTCTCCCAGCCGAGAGGCTGTGGGTTCGATCCTCCGACCATCAAGACCATGTCAAAGTGTCCTTAAGCAAGACACTGAACCCCCAGTTGCTCCTGATGCTGCGTCATCAGTTGGTAAATTTAGTGTAAAGCGCTTTGAGTACCTAAGGTAGAAAAGCGCTCTATAAGTGAAAGTTCATTTTTATCATTTTGAAAATGCTTTTAGTTTAATTTTTGTTAGTTTTAATTCATTCTTTATATGCATTGAGTATTTGTCAAGTGCAAAGTTTTAAAAAAGTAATTCAGTATTGAATAAAAGTAAATTAACTTACAATTCCCAAACAACTATCAAACTGTTCAATCATTATGAAATAAATGCAATGAAAGTAAACCTCTAAAAATTAGATTAGGTTGATTTCAGTTTAAAAATCTGGATTGTCGTCACTAAGTTTGCCACACCTTTATTTTTAAGGCAAACTATTTAGGCAGCAAACTGTTATTTACTATAACAGTTATTAACTTATTCGGGCATGATGAGGTCATGAGGGGGGGGGGGGGGGGGGGGGGGAGATGTATACTTATAAGTTACTTTGTTTTCGTCCAGATGAAATGGCGTTTGAAAAAACAAGTAACCAAAATTGTGCTGAACAAACAAACTACTCAGAAATAAGATGATGGATGTTATCATTTTAAAGGTTTCACTCGTGGGAGATGTTCGAGGAGGAACATGGTAAAGGCCGTGATTCTGGCTACACCAGTCTTCACAAAGAACTGGAACCTTTCCTTCTACGCAGAGTCAAGAAGGATGTGGAAAAATCTCTCCCAGCCAAAGTGGAGCAGATCCTTAGAGTAGAAATGAGTGCTATCCAGAAACAGTATTATAAGTAAGTACTACATCCAACCTTTATTCTTATTCATTCTTACGTAATAACAATTTTTGAATTTCAGTCAGAATGAATTATAGCATATTGTTGCATGCACACATATTAAGGAATGTTTGAATAGCTGTGTGTGACAGATATGTGTGTGTGTGGATGCACACAGCATTGTGTGAAGCGAGCTCTTCGAGAATATAGTACCGTAGGTTCATTTCCATTAAAAAATATATTTTTTTAGGCTTATGCTAGAGTGGCTATACATATTTATTATGCACTTAACTGTCAATGAACGTGGTGAATTGATTGCATATACAAACTACATATTGGCTCTCACAGGTTTTGATTGGCTCTCACAGGTTTTGAGGCATTGGGAAATTTTACTCAAGCAAAAATATCACAAAAAATAGTTTGTATGATAAGTAAAGTTTGGTAAGGTATGAGGAATGAGCTGTTTTGTTTTTGTTTTTTGTTTTTTTTCACATTTGCACTATTCACGTATTCCCACTTGGTCATAGGTAGTCTTATGTTGTTAGATAATCCTAACAACTCCTTGGAGATTTTGTAAACAACTTTGGGCATTGTATAGCCGTCATTTAAGTCTTTGTATGCTTGTCCAGTTGTGCATGTGCGGTTGCTTTTCTCATTTGTCTGGCCATCAATCTTTGGTACACGGATTTGTTTTTAAAGTGAAAATGTTGCTTGGTGAAGTGCTTTGGACAACCCATGTAGAAATTACTATAAAAGTGCGCATAGCACTCCATTTATTAATATGTTCAAATTGGATTTTGTATTTTATGGACTATAGTATGTTTGAGTAGGTTTGCTGCTTAAACTGATAATTGATAGTGACTACACATTTTGGGTGAAAGTCTAAATAGATGCACATATTTATTTGATTTGAAACTCATAAATTATTTTGCTTTTCCATTTTTTCTTTTGTGACTAGATGGATCCTGACAAGGAACTACAAGGCTCTGAGTAAGGGTCTCAAAGGCAGCACATCAGGGTTCCTTAACATCATGATGGAGTTGAAGAAGTGCTGTAACCACTGTTATCTGATCAAACCTCCTGAGGACCACGAATTCCTTAATAGAGCTGAAGCATTACAGGTTTGAGTTTCAGTTAAGATAATATCCCAGTGAGGGGTGAACACTTGTGTTGGCAAAAGTAATGAATGTTGATTTGTCGTCATGTTGATTTGTCGTCAGGTCCATTTGTCATTCAAGGTTCATTAGATGTTTGTCAGCAGTCTTTTTTTCTTATCACAAGGAAATTTGAACATGTTAAAACCATTTAATTTGTTTCTTTTAAACCCTTTTTTTAGTGGCTTCAATGGAGACATAAATTGCCTACACCTATTTCCACTACTATTTGGTCTCAAAATACAATGAAACAAACAATGATAAAAGGGTTTATAGACAGATGATGGCATTTCTAGTATTTCAAGAAGAATGTTATTACTACAGAAAACCTTTGCATTGCATCAACTTTGACAAATCAAAATTCTTCACTGTAATATCACAGTTCACAATCATTAGCTATAACAAGACAAAAACCTAAGAATTTCAAATTAAATTCAACATAACATGAGATTCTATAAACCAAATTCAACTTTTTTTCCAGCTTTTATCAAAGCTAGTTAATTGTTTCCACTCTCAAAGTTGCCAATAAATCCTTTTCTGAATTGAAAATAAACAAGCCAACTTGCTACAACAATTGCTACAACTATTCACAACATCTTCAAGTTTAAAACTCCACCTTGACAATGACTTATTATAATAGATGACATTCTTTCTCATCAGCTGGCAGTCACCTGCACATATAGTACTGTACAGTACAACCCTATATACTTGTGGTTTTTCACCTTTACTGTATGAAATAAGTTGAAACATAAGCAAAAATACTGTAATTCTAAAACATATGTTGTGTTGTTGGTTGTGCACTCAAGCAGAGGAGATCTGAATACTGATGCACCTCATCAATTTGTGTGAATTTGATTTAAAAACAAAAAAAAAGTTAATTAAACTTAATGAAAGTAAACAAAAAACATGAAGCTGCCGGGAATCGGACAAATCCATAAGGCACCTCTCTGTTGAATGTACTGGTGAAAACACTTGTCTTATTTTGCAAACTTTATAGTGGTTGGGAGTATGGGGAATTGATGTTTTTCATCCCTTCTTTTCAGCAACTTATCCGCAGTAGTGGGAAGCTGATTTTATTGGACAAGTTGCTGGTTCGTTTGAAAGAGCGAGGCCACAGAGTTCTAATCTTCTCCCAAATGGTTCGGATGCTGGATATCCTTGCTGATTACCTGAGGAGCCGACAGTTCCTCTTTCAGGTATCTTCTCCCCTCTCTGACCATTAAAGCTATAAAGCGACACACACATGTTTGTATTTCATTGCTTTTTTTTTCTTCATCATTTGGATTTGTTTCTTTGTTGATCTGTTTAGAGATTAGATGGCTCCATCAAGGGTGAGATGAGAAAGCAGGCCCTGGATCATTTTAATGCTGATGGTTCAGAGGTAAGTTTATTTTCTTGCAGTTATTGTATTTTGTTGATACAAATATTAACGTATACAACATCAGACAAATATAATGACCTCCAAACAATCAAAAATAACAAATAACATAAATTAAAACAACTTTACACAAAACAGGCTCTTCACTAACTAACAGCATGACCATGTTTGTTGATGCGTAGTTATCTCAATTCGGATATGACATAAAGATAGAAACTGATGCAAGATGAACTTGAAAAAAATTATTACTGTAACAATAATTGTTTGTATGTAACAAGTAGTAGCTGGCAAAACAGGTCAATTATTTGATTAAACCTTTAAATGATGTTGTAGATTTCGAGATTGGTCTTTGCCTTGAGACCACTTTCACAGGGTCTCTGTCTTGTCTCTGAATCGAAGGTATTTTTACTCTAAACCGCATGATTTCATATTGGGGGATGAAAAAATAACAATCGGCATGTAGATTCTTCAATTTGTATCTCTGCATTTCGTTTATAAGTAAATTTCTTACCGTTAAAATTGTTTGAAAATATAATATATAAATATATAAAATATATATATATAAATATAATATGTTATATATGCTCCCAATTTTGAAGCAATTTATATGGAGACAAGGCCACCAAAAAAATCTAATTTTCATCGGCACACACTGTAAAGCATTTATGGGTGACTTGGTCCTAGTGTTGACCCCTTAAAGAAATTTCAAGGAGTGACAGCTATATTTTAGGAGCAGCGGGCCACTACTCCTAAATGAATGTAGAACAAACACTGAGAAGGTGGTATATGAAAACACATTAAATTTACCGACGTTTGAAATTTAAATCAAACTGCTGAGCTTTGGCTCTGACTGTCCTGTTTCCTTTTTACTGTTTTGTAACCTTTTTTAACTAACATTTATCATATGTAATTAAGTTTGTATGTGGGAAGGTGTCAAAAACTTTCCCAAGATTTTGTGAACAGTGAGGTTTTGGACAAGAAGGAAACTTGTGTCATTGGCATAAATTGACAATATGTTTCAATATTTTTTTTAAGCATAAACCTTCTATGGTCCTATCTAATCTGCACAATTAATTTAATTCTAACCGCGATCACAATATTGGCGGCCATGATTAATTAAGCTGATCCTTGGCGATATTAACGTTTAAAAAGCCGGCTACACTACCTGTCATCCTACCACTAGGTGGCAATTTGCACATGTTTGCGAGACAAAAGTATCAGCTTTTCTCACCCTAATATATTATTTACCACTGTGAAATGGTGTTGAGTTTCTCACCTAATTTCTAATATATACCGTGCTTGCTGACAATTGAGACCCATTTTGAAAAATCCAATTGGCAAAAAAATTGAATACATTCGGTTTGAAATGACCAAAAATGACATTTGACTGCTAATTGATTAAAATTTGTTTAAAAGAAAAAAATGTGCTTAGTTCTAAGTAAGCGTCATTGTTTTTGTTGGTTTGCACTCAACTAGTAAGTTACCTGTTGCCCTGTGTGCCATTTGTTTTAATTAGTTATTTTAGTTTATTATTATTTGTAAGAATCAAGCCATGAAGCTTTGTTTATATACTTTTTGTTTAAAAAAGGGCAGTAAATAGACATGTTTGACCAAACTTAATGAATAATCGTGATTTCAAAATTGACAAATAATCGTGATTGTCATTTTGACTATAATCGTGCAGCCCTAATCTAATCTAACATTAATTAGTGAAATTCCTGCAGCAAATATAAATGAAGTAGGGGATAAGGGGTGATCTTGCTTAATATCGCTCAATCTGGGCAGTTAGTTAGATCTGGCAATTATATATGATTGATTTCATTCAATTATTTTATTTGCACAATTAAATCATTTGAGTAAATATGGGTGCCTCATATGCATTTCCACCCTACCCTCAACACACACATTTCCCCAGGATTTCTGTTTCCTGTTATCCACACGTGCTGGTGGCCTTGGTATCAATCTGGCTTCAGCTGACACAGTCGTCATCTTTGACTCAGACTGGAACCCCCAAAATGATCTTCAAGCCCAGGCCAGAGCCCACAGGATTGGACAGAAGAGACAAGTAAGCAAATTGGAGGCTGGACAATTCATTGAAATAGGCAATCAATGGGGGTTTTTGTCAGACTGTTTATTTTCTCAACATAAATTTTTTCTTAGATGCTACTGTACATTAAATTGTTTCTCTGGCTGACTCTCATGCTTATAACATACAGTACCATACCATACCAAAGACAAGAGACTAAGATTACCATTGCAACAATATAGCACATTAATGCATAACCTTGCTGGATTTGCTGCCACCTACAGAAAAATGATTTTGTATCTTCTATCCCTCGAGTGTAGGTTGTAGTTTTTATTGTTACGGTTAGGGTTAGTAGCTTATTTATAAGGACTTGGGCTTTGCAAACATAGGGTCACTGTTCCAAGACCTCCAACTCCCAGTAGTAGTTGGACACACATTTAGGGAGCAGAAGAATATGTTAGTGTTGATTACCTTTTATGCTGTCATTTTAACTTCAGTCATATTTAATCCAAATAGTTCACTAATCTAGTAATGAACTAATTTTAGAATGATATTCCATTTTAGCGTATTCTTATTCAGATACTGTAGCTGCAACCATAGATGATGAGTGCATTAATACCATATTAGACAATAGCACAGCAAACTATGATTGCAATAATAAACATTTTGTATGAATACCTAAGCAAGTTTTGGTATATAAATTTTAGTATAAGACTCTTAGAGGTTGTCCTGTAGGATTCCAAATGGTTGTCTACCACCATCCTTTTCTTCTTGTATCTTTTTCTCAGGTGAACATCTACCGTTTGGTGACGAAGGGCTCAGTGGAGGAGGACATAATAGAAAGAGCAAAGAAGAAGATGGTGCTGGATCACCTTGTCATTCAGAGAATGGACACAACAGGAAAAACTGTCCTCCACACCGGCAGTGCTCCCTCGAGGCAAGCCACACATTGTGCTTAACCATTATGTAGTAAAATGTACCATATATATATATATATATATATATATATATATATAAGTTCAGCGGCTATGCTGGTAACTCGAAATTCGTAACTCGAATTGCTCGTATGACGGGCAATCCAAACCTTAGAGCAGAGACGAACCCGCAGAATTTTTTTTTTTCTTAAACGAGAACTTTTCTTAAACGAGAACATATCACCGGCGATTTCCTTCTCTTTAATCCATAATAGAAGAAGCCTCTCCATTTTGTTGTTGACCGAGGTCCGTCCCCTGGCAAGGAAAGTCTTGAACTTAGAAGATGGCCAAGCGGTTACGGCCGTACTCACTAGCAAGGTTAACAATGCGTGCGCCTCCTTAGTATTTTTTTTTATTATCTCCTGCTTCGTTTCTATTGTCATCATCCTCTTACTTCTTTCTTTACCGCCACTTGCAATTTTAGAAGCCATGTCTAACAGATAAAGTTTGCAAAGTCTTCACAACACACCGACCAGCTGTGCCATCAAGCTAGATGAAGGCGTTCGGCCAATAGCATATCAGCATTTCTGTGATTGACGTGACGGCGACCAATAGCATATTGGCATCTCCGTGACCGAGACCGTGACTGTGACCTTATAAGACCAATAGCATATCTGCGTTTCCGTGACATGCAAGAATAGTTATTTTTGTTGATGCAGCAAAGCGAAAAAAATAGTGTGGACACACTGACCGGCATGTTGGATTGTTCATAAGATGAAAGGTTTGTGCGTAAGGGGGGACAAAAAACGCTGCGGTCCACGTTCGTAAGATGAAAAATACGTAAAACAGGAAGTTCGTAAACCGGGGGCCCACTATATATGTATGTATGTGTGTGTGTGTGTGTATATATATATATATATATATATATATATATATATATATATATATATATATATATATATATATATATATATATATATATATATATACTGTATAATGTGCCATATAAATATAATGTACAGTATGAATTCTCATATAATTTTGTTATATACAGTTCAGCACCATTTAACAAGGAAGAGTTGTCAGCAATCTTGAAATTTGGTGCTGAGGAACTTTTCAAAGAACCCGAGGGTGAAGAGCAGGAACCCCAGGTAAAAAAAAAACAAAACATTTTATATTTTCACTTATGTGCATTCCTTTTTGCCTTTACCATTTATTTTTATAATTTGTCATGTTCTTTAGGAAATGGATATTGATGAGATTCTCAAAAGAGCAGAGACCAGAGAGAATGATCCTGGACCTTCCACGGTTGGAGAAGAACTGCTGTCTCAATTTAAGGTGAAACATTAAAAAGGAATATGCTTATCAACCTCTGATTGTCAATTTTTAATAACTTCCAAGTTAGGATTTGTTAAGTTGATGTGGTTCTCTGACATGTGCAGGTTGCAAACTTCACCATGATGGAAGAAGAGGAAATAGACATGGACTCTGAGCGCAGCCAGCGGAGTTGGGATGACATTATCCCTGAGGAGCAGCGGAGGAGAATGGAAGAGGAAGAAAGACAGAAGGAGTTAGAGGAAATCTACATGCTCCCGCGTATGAGAAATTGTGCCAAACAGGTAATCGAGCAGTAAGGTTTTATTACAGTGAGTCAGGTTATTGCATACCACACATCTATTTTTTTTTCTTTACAGATCAGCTTTAATGCAAGTGAGGGAAGAAGACAGGGCAGGAGCAGAAGATATTCAGGGTCCGACAGTGACTCCCACTCAGATCGAAAGAGACCAAAAAAGCGTGGTCGACCTCGGACTATTCCAAGGGAAAATATCAAAGGCTTTAGTGACGCCGAAATCCGGAGGTGAGTGACGATATTTTTGCATATTAACTTTAAAGCATATTTTCACCTGCCATTTTCATTTATTTTAACTACTCATCAGGTTTGTCAAAAGTTACAAGAAATTTGGGGGACCACTAGAACGGTAAGTAAAATGTGTGCTGGTATATTGTTAGTATTCATTGGTTTACTGTATATGCTGCAAAATGCAGTACTTATTGTTAAACGTTTCTTGACCAATTTCTTGACTCAGGTTGGATGCAATTGCTCGTGATGCTGAACTTGTGGACAAGTCTGAACATGACCTGAAACGGTTGGCTGAAACTGTTCACAATGGCTGTGTGAGAACATTAAGAGAAAACCCCTGTGGACCGGAAAAAATTTCCGGTAACTATACTTGTCTTAGTGTTTTTCGCCATTACATGTGCATTTTCTGGGGAATTTATACTAATACTCTGTATTTTTTCTCCAACTAGGAGGCAGAAGAGGGAAGGTAAAAGGGCCCACATTCAGGATCTCTGGTGTTCAAGTCAACGCAAAGCTTGTTATTTCTCATGAGGAAGAACTAGCTCCACTTCACAAGGCCATACCTGCAGACCCAGAGGAGAGAAAAAAGTTTGTAAAAAAAAAAAAGTATTGTTTTTAAATTCATGCAAAAGCTAAGGAAAAACGTTCATGTTCTACACAAAGTGTACCATCAAAAATTATCATAATTCTCAGTTCATTCTACGTATTTTAAAGGATGGGAATCAAAAAACGTTTTTTTTATCAGAACCAGTTCCAAGTGAATTTCTTGGTATCATTTGCCATTTTTGCTAACAATTGTAGTATCGCTTCCAGTCGGGGATGTATGTCATCATCGTGCATTTTGCTTAGCTCAAGATGTGTGGTGACATTAGTGACATCTATGTAAACATGGGTGATACCATATGTAAGATTGCATTCTATGTTTTAATTCCCCCACCAAAAGTTCAATGCTACCTTATTCCTTTCTTTTTGTGATCACTATCTGAAAATAGGAGTGACACCAAGCTATTTTGGACTAAATAAGGAGAAAATTAGCCTTTTGTGAAAGGATGTGTTATCTGCATAACAATGACTGACACTAATATTTTTGTTTCGGGGCATCTGAAACCTCTCAACTGTCATTATCCTTCCATAAAACATGAAAATGAAAATATGTTTTTGTTTGCAAAATAATTTATATACATATTTGATCAAGTACAATAAGCGCGAAATAGTTTATGTGCATATTTAATCAAGTGCACAAAGAACAGTATTTTTCACATTTGACAACAACGTTATTTAAGTTATGTGTGCATGCAAGTATGTTTTTTTTTTAAACCCAATATTTAATTTTTGTGTGATAATGTGTGACACATGTTAAACGGATAATGCACATTTTGCACACACACCTTGTTTTCATACGACACCTGATAGGCTTTGCCTTAGACTTGGAGATCTTGAGATAAATGAGTTTGTTTGGCAACATGTCTGTCCAGTTTGTGTCTAGGTCATTGTATGTGGTGACCTGGCATTTCCACTCATCATTGCTGAATTCGCCACCAGATTCGTCAGATGTTGAATTTTTTAAACTACTGTGCAAATCATGGCCAGACTTTCAATGACGTAGACACATGCGTTGGTCGCGTATTCTTGTACCGCTTCTCAGAGTCCACGCCATATTCGCCATATTCTTTGTCCTCATCAGTAGTCTTATCATGAGATTTGCTTGTGAGTTTGTGAGCGGATTGCATTTGCCATTCTTTGAGCTGTTTGAGTCACTGAATTTGACTGTGTGCGTGTGTGTTTTTTTTCTTCTTTATAGGTACATGATTCCGTGTCACTCTAAGGCTGCACACTTTGACCTTGAGTGGGGGAAAGAGGATGACTCCAGCCTGTTAATAGGAATCTATGAGTACGGTTACGGCAGTTGGGAGATGATCAAAATGGACCCAGACCTCAATCTCACACACAAAGTGAGCTCAAGCAAACATTTTCAACTTGTGTGAACGTACAAGAATCATACAAATTGTCCTCTTTCCATTCAATATGATAATAGTATCGATATTACACTATATACTATGAGAGTGACATCTACAACTGTAAAATCTACATGTACATGATGTCCAGTCTTCAAACGGCAAAAAAATCAAATGTTTTAATCATCAATCAAATCAACATAAGGTAAGCTTAGGCCACAGGTGTCGAACTCCAGTCCTCGAGGGCCGATCTCCTGCATGTTTTGAAACCTTTTCCTTCAAAAACACCTGATTCAAATGATTGGGATCATTTTGAAGCTCCTGCAGAGCTTGCTAATGAGCTAATCATTTGAATCAGGTGTGTTGGTGAAAGAAAACCGGAAAACATGCAGGATGCCGGCCCTCGAGGACTGGAGTTCAACACCTATGGCTTAGGCGATAGATTGATTTTCTCGATTAATTTTTTTTACTGAGAAAAAAAAACATTATTATTTTCCTTCTCTGTTTGCTGCGGCGCATTTGGACTTCATGAACTTCCGCAGCTTCCGTGTTCCTTTTGTTTACTTTGTACTCATGCCAAACAGAAGGGTAGCGCGAAATGCCTATAGCTAAATAAAGCAAACCGTTTGTTTCTAAAAGACAGGAGGTGTATTGTCAGTGGTTTGTGGCGACAGACGCGAAGCAATTACTGCTGCAACATTTGTTCACAACTAACTTATTACGGCGACTAAATCAGAGGCAACCGACAAAGTATATAACATGTCAAGCTTTGCGAAGGGGAACAAAACTGCGTGATCCAACGAACTGCTACCAAAAATTAGCTCACCAAAGAGGAGTCATTCATGCTTGGAAGCCATTTGTCACATGCGCCGAGGGCCGACTTTAGCACAGTGCATTGGTGGCATGATAGTCATGCATGGTACAAGCTCTTATTGCAGCTGACTTGAATTCTCCATTTTTTTAATCAAGGTAATCAAATTACTCACGGACTCATTTCACCCCGTAGTGAGAAAAGTGAAGACTGAAGAGTTCAAAATGAATGATTGGTGGTTGACTAGTGTAACAGAATGGCTTTTACTATTAGTTATTTCAATGTTTTTGTCAAAACCTTCTAATTTTTTCCTGTAAAATGTTTTCAAATTGTCTGTTACAGCTCCTACCAGATGACCCCGATAAGAAACCCCAGGCCAAACAGCTCCAGACCAGAGCAGACTACCTCATTAAGTTACTGAGCAAGGACCTTGCCAAAAAAGAAGCTCAGAAACAAGCAGGGACGGTATGTCTCATTTACATTTTCATTCTCACACACACACACACACACACACACACACACACACACACATATATATATATATATATATATATATATATATATATATATATATATATATACACACACACACACACACACACATATATACACACACACACAGTGATCCCTCCTACTTCGCGGTCTCAGTACTTAGCGGGTTTTTCCAGGAAAAATTAAAAATATTTCAAAATAAAAAAAAAAGTGCAAAAAAAAAGCAAAGAAAGTACATTATACAGTACTGTATTCATCAAATTACTAAGTAATATTAGTTAACTATGTTAAGAATTCTTCAAGCGTTAGAGTTCATCATTTTTTATCTTATTTTGAAATGCATGCTTTTAATTTGTCGGTTCGCGTTGCATTTCCGTTTCCTGTTTTACGTTCTCTGTACGTCATTCAGCTCATTACGGTGACGTGGTGAATCACAATGTAAACTCATATTTATAGTTTATTATCATTTATGTTGATAACGCACGCTACTACCTATGTTTAGTAAGTGATGGGTGTTTATTCTGTTTTTGTGTTCGGTTGTGTAGAGGTTGTACTTTATAGTTAGTAGTTGTTGTTAGTTGTTGCTAACCCGCTAATGTCGGCTAAAAATGCAGTTAATTCAAAGATTAAAGTTCGGCAAGTGTTTATATGTTAATTGACTGACTTTAAGATTGTTGCTGATTTATTATTCAAGAGATATTACATGATACACCATACATGAGCCAAAATAAATGTGAAGTTCAACATGATGACTTGCGTACTCTTTCACCGGAGTCTTGGTGCAGATAACCAGTCCTGAGAACAAATTCTACAAACTAAGTAATATTAGTTATTTAATGAATATACAATAATGTTAATAAGGATAATGTAATGTTAAATTAAGAAAGGAAATAAAATACGCAAAAAAGATTGTTTATGGTTACTGCGGCTATATTGGGGCGTACATAGAAATCTAGGAACTGATACCCTACTTCGCGGGTTTCAGTCTTTGCGGTTAATGGGGGGGTTGACACTTTATTTGGTCATTAACTGGATGAGGAAAATCTTGGTTTGTAGGTCAATTCTCGAAAAAGGAAGCCAAGAAGCAAAAAAAGAGAAACTGTGAAGCCAACTCTGATAGATGAAATGATTAAGAGTGCATCGTCAGATCCTCCATCGGACAAAAGATCGGATGATGAGGATGAAATAGAGGATGAAAAGGTACGCTGATAATCCTGTTTGATGGCCTTTAGCATAAAAAGAGAAGTATTCACTCTAATGTTGGGCATCAACCATTTCAGGAGGAGACGTCTGTGAAAACTCCCAGCAGACGAAACAGGCCAGACAGAGAGACTGTGAAGGAAGAGAATCAGGAGGAGGAAGAGGACGACGAGGAAGAAGACGATGAGGAAGAGGAGGAGGCTCAACAAGACAATGGCTCTTCATCCGGTGAGAGGGAGTATAAAGAGGAGATAAAGAAAGAATGCAAAAAAGAGAAAAAGGAAGACAGTTGGATCAGCAAAGACACAAAGGAGACAAAAGAGAAAAAAGAAGTGAAACCGCTGGAAGCTGTCCTTAAACAAGAGGACAATGTGGAAAAGGTGAACACATTCAAATATATTTTTTCTACACACAGTGGGTACAATAAATGACCATCATTCCTAATCATCTTCTTTTTAATAGACTGACAGCAAATCTGAGGTCAGAGAACGGACAAAGAAAGCTTCTGATGTGCCAATCCATATAACAGCAAGTGGAGAGAATGTTCCAGTGTCTGAGGAGTCTGAAGAGCTAGACCAGAAAACTTTTAGTGTGGTATGCTCAGTCTTTCAGAAAGTTGGACATGATGACTTTAAACTGTCGGTTTCAATTGGATTATATGAGGTTAATGTGACCCAAGAATCTAATGATTGAAAAGTCGCAATATTTAGGATTGTGTGCTTAAATGTTACAGTGTAAAGAGAGGATGCGGCCTGTGAAAGCAGCCCTGAAGCAACTGGACCGACCAGAGAAGGGTCTCTCTGAGCGCGAGCAGCTTGAGCACACTCGGCAATGTCTCATCAAGATTGGAGACCACATCACGGAGTGTTTGAAGGAGTATTCCAATCCTGACCTCATCAAACAGTGGCGGAAGTAAGCGTGCTTTGCCTCTGTTACATTAAGGCTAGGTTCGCACTGCAGCCTGAAGTGACCCAATTCAGATTTTGTCATCGCTATCCAAGCTTTATCTGATCTTTTGAGAGCAGGATGCACAACACAGATCGGATTTTTCAAAATCGACCCGGGCCGCTTGGTTATGTGGTACTAAATCAGATAATTATAGGGATCTTTTGACATGCGACTTCAGTCTGAACGGCCTGGTCACCTTCATTCAACACGGACGAAACAGACATGCGACAAATGTCACAATTCTGCACTCAAAAAAGAATAAGCAGCTTGGGAAAAAACAAAACAATAGCGGAATGTGGTGGTTAAGTTTGAAAATTTTCTGAGGGAGGGAAAACAAAGTGTATTTTCTCTGCCTCCCGCAACGAGCCGCGCGAATGAGGGAGGCGTTGGTGTCACAGCACGAACTGCCATGGCCAAAAACCACGCTACTCCCCATCCTTTCCATCTTAAATATAATACACTGAAAATATTGTGGGTGAGGGATAACAGCCATTTGGCCCTCCATGGTGGTACTTCGTAAAAATGACGTCATGGTGTCCTCTGCGCATACAAGACGGTTTTCGGATGTTTTGCGTTCACACGAAAGACCTCACAAATTTCCACCAAAAATTCGGAGTTGATCATTAAGTCGTGCAGTGTGAACCTAGCCTAAGACAGTAAGTTGCAAATCACAGTGGTCAATTAATCTAGGCGACAACTAATGACGATGATCAAATTGAACACTATTAACAATTAAGTACCGTATTTTCCGCACCATAAGGCGCACCCTCAATTAATGACATAGTTTACAACTTTTTCCACATATAAGGCGCACCGGATTATAAGACGCATCCTCAATTAATGACATATTTTAAAACTTTTTCAATCACAATATAGTAATACTCAAAGTAATAACAATAAAAACTCAAATCATAACTCTAAACTCTCAATAGCATAATAACTCAGTCAATATGACCAACCTTGTTCAACTGTAAACACACAAAAGAAACAGGTAAAGCTTACTTTATCGGTTCATTCCCCATCTACAAATCCCAAATTCAATATTGATCTATATGTAAGGCGCACCTGATTATAAGTCGCACCATCAGCTTTTAAAAAAAATGAAGGCTTTTAGGTGTGCCTTATAGTGCGGAAAATACTGAAATCATTTAGAGCAGTTGTTTCATTTAAATTGTACAGATCTTTGAATTTCAAAACAAGAAAAATTCTTAACATTTATTATTTTCTGATTTCTGTAGTACCATACTGATTATTGTTTTTGTTTAATTCTGTCATAAGACTTCTGCAAAATTTGCTTTGCTTTGGAAAACAATCACTGAACCACTAAATGATTCAGTTTGAAAAACTGTAAGTACATCAATTCTTCTTGTGTGATTCTTAGGTCAGGGAGCGGATATTGAGAAGTTTTTTTTGTTTTGTTTTAAAGACCTCTAGAACCAAATTATACAAATTATACAAATTTACAAATTATAACTCTCATTACAAGGTGATTAGATAGTAGGTATACAGCATCTTAATCACTAAATTCAAGTTTGAAGCTGTCCTCCACTTATAATCATTTGCCTTCACATCCTTGGGGATTTCCGAAGATGGGCTATCACAGCTTGTGTATAGAATTCCATTGCTGTTTACACACTTTGTTGGTAAAGGTTTGGGGCCTCCGTCGGCTCTCGTGTGTCAAAATATCCTCCTGAATTTCAAAAATGCTGCTCGCCATTGAGAAGTATCGCTATGGGGAAGCACACTGCCTCGTGGCAGCCTATCAATTTCGGGAATGGACTGTAACGTTACAAGCGGGCATTCTGCACTGGCCCCTAAATGATTTATGAAAGTGAAATCAAACCGTATCAATAGCGCTGAATATTATTCTTAATACTGGGTTTTCATGTCAGTTTAAAGGGGACTGATTTTAATGTGCTGTCATTTTGGTTGTGGTAAATTCAATAATTTTTTTTAATCAAACAAACAAAGCCTTATTCTTTATATTCAAATACTGTAGCAACCACAAAAAAAGAAGACATAAGTCTAGTTATTTGTTTAGGTATTTTAAACATAAGTGATGGCCCATTTATTGTAATTTAAGTAAACGATCCAACTGGTTTGATCCTTCTTGATATGTCAGCTTTTATAGAGTGATTCTTTAGATATTTTCTGTTAACATTTAATGCATTTATAATCTTTATTCTGTCAGTTTGAAATATCCAAATGTTTGAATGCACTACATCAGGGGTCACCAACGTAGTGCCCGCGGGCACTGGGTAGCCCTTTAGTATCACATGAGTAGCCCGCAGACCTGTTCTGCAAATAGTTTTACAAGTGATAAATCACTGTGATTTTCTAGGAATTGTACTCACGACTATGCGTATATGACATATGCATTACATATTACGCTTTTTATATATTTTCTACAACTGTTTCTGAATTATTGTGGGAAATCAATAACATGATCAGGGTCTTGACATGAACTGGTAGCCCTTCGTACCAAAGAAGTAACTCTCGGTTTCAGAAAGGTTGCTGACCGCTGCAATACATGTACCGCATACATAGCTAGCAGCCAGCACAGGCGTTTTGTACCTTATCTTAGAAAAACAGCGCAATTGATTTCTTTTATCATTGCATCGTTTTATTTTAGCACTAATTTTCTGCATGCATACAAGAAATACAAAGACAAGACAACTGAACAAAAAAACACACATTTTTCACCAAGCAATCCACAAATCACGTGTGGTTTGAACCATGATGATAGTGCTGTACGGGATCTCGGATTGACGAAACCAAAAGCTGGTGTTTGTTCGTGTATTAACATGCGTCAAGTCCAAATATTACGTCGCAAACAGCGATGCGAAATAATTTGAGTCATGCAACCGCCTCCGCATCATCAATTATGTAGCTGATATTGTTTGTCTTTGACAGAAACCTGTGGATATTTGTTTCCAAATTCACTGAGTTTGACGCTAGGAAGCTGCATAAATTGTATAAACACGCCATCAAGAAAAGACAAGAGAACGCTCAGGTACGTGCACAAACAGTATTTATTTATTCATACATTGACAAACATTTTTCTATCAGTCCATAATGTTTTTTGTTTTGCCAGGCAATGGAGCAGAACACTAGGAGTCTAAACACTATAGGGTTTAAACACACAGGTACCCGATGAATTTTACTTAGCTGCGCATCCAGCATGAAACAAGCTAGTCGCTAACCTAACTAGATTGATTGATTCTGTGCTTTCTGACCCAGATATTGAACGGCTGAGGGACAACTCTCACCAGGATGACAGCAGCAGGGACAGTTATAGCTCAGACAGGCACCAGCCATCGGCACGTTACCATGATAGCAGCAAGGAGAGACACAGCTCGGAGGCCCACTGGAAGACTGCAGAATCCAGAAAAAGGCCCTACTCCTCATTTAGCAACGGCAAAGACCACAGAGACCACTACCGACCGGACAGCAGGGACCGAGACAGGCAAGACAGGTGAACTCGAACAGAGATTTTACTCTAAGTGAGCTGAATGCTTCAGACACAAAAGCCTTTTATTTTGTACGGTTAATTCTGTTGCACCTGTTGCAGCTAACAGCAACTCGCGTTAGCTGAGTGTGTTGCGGCATTATTTTCAATAAAAGAAGCAAGCTGACTGAACCACCGTCCGAGTCCATCCTTGTTCACACACAGGAATACTACTAAAACCGCGAGGAAAAAGTTTTTATGTCTTCAGCTGATTCATTGAAGAGTGCTCAGTTAGCGAACACGGGAACAGATTCCATTTGAGTTGTTTATTATTGCAGTCTTTTGGCATATACACAATCATAAACTTTGTGAAATATGGATTCAAGAGTTTTTATTGTCATATGTATAGTATTATTATACCACACAATGAAATTCTTATTTCGTTCACTCCGTGACTAGCAGACTACATTCCATGTTTGAGCAATAAATAAATAGATAAATAATAAAACATGAATAATAATACCAAAAAAAATAACATAACAGAAACAATAGTGATGATAATATAGTGCAAATATCATGTGCAAAATATGTATGCTTGTGGGAAGAGGCAGAGTAGATGCTGCTCAACATTAGGTATTTATGGTAAAATGAACTGGAACTGTTTCGCTAGAAAATAGAAAAACAACTCCTTGAATGCATTCAACATTACTGTGGTGAGGCGTTCACGGACTACCCACAATGTGGAAAATCTGAAAATTCCAACAAATTTATTATTTACGGATGTGAACTCAAGAAATTATGAAGAGTTTACAAAAGATGAGATGACTTCTGTTTTACTATAGTTTTGACATTGTTGCCAAAGCGTCTTATACATGGTAACACAGAAAATACCCGAATGGGACCCCAAATTGAAGGGTGTGTCTTATGTACAGCCGGTCTGGGAATTACGGAAGTGGAATCACCAAATTTTGATGTTTTTCCAAGATGCAGACTGCAATTTGATGCAAATTTGATTTCAACAGAATTGCTCAGCCCTACAACAGTCTGCGTGACTCTTTGTTTTTGCATTTTGCAGACATTACAGCGACGGGAAGCAAAGGAAGCTGGAGGAGTTGCGCTCCAGCAGAGACCACCGGCCGGACCCGAAGGATCTCTCCCACTCGGACCAGCGCTCGTCTTACCGGTACCACTCGGACTGGCAAACGGAGCAGAGGGCCTCGGCCAGCGGGCCCCGATCTCCCCGCTCCCCCCGAGACCAGCGCTCACCGTACGACTCGCGCTCGCCGCTGGGCCACCGCTCCCCTTTTGACTATTCTTCGGATCACAAGAGCACACCGGAGCAGATCTGGAGTGGGCGCAAGACATAACGGGAGTCGCCCGGGCCCGCCGGTAGCAGCCGCGGAACTGGCCTTACGGGAACGCAGTAGAAAGCACTGTGCCGCGCCACTGGTGACGAACGCTAAGGAGCGCCTCCAACCAGGCATCGAGGAAAAACAAATCATGGCATATTTTTGTATTTAAGAGTTGAATGCTGCACACAGCACACTTTTTTTTTTTTTTTTTTTATAAAGGTCTTTTTTTTTTCTTTTTTTTTCCTAACCTCTGGACAGAATAGACCCTGAGCGCTGCCTCATACTCCCACGAACCCATGACACTGGATCCTGCGTTTTGGACTGTTATTCATGTGTCGTCTGTCTCCATCATGTCCAGTGTAATTATCTACCTTATTTAAGTGTTAAAGTCAGTCGAGCCGTCAGCTGTCGCATGAATCATGTTGGAAGCTGATGTCAAGTCCAGTCTGGGCTCAGGATCATCACCTGACGTACCTCATTCACATACTTGTCTCATTTGTTTGTTTGACAATTATTTAAGAACAGATTTTAGCTGTACAAAAAAACAACAAAAAAAACACCAACAACCCTAACAAGAATCCCTGTATTTGCTCTTCATTTTTCCTTTCTGTAATGTTGTAAATTTCTGTAAAATAGTAAATTGGTTGTCTTTTTTTTCCCTCAGGCTTTTTGGATCTAAGATATTACCATTCTTTATCAACTCAGGCTTTTTGTTCTGCAAGCAAGTTTCTGTATAATAGTTCTTTCACGAAGATGCTTTCAGAATGTAACTTTTGGTAAAGGGACAGTTTTTGTTTCTAGTGCTTTTTGTTGTTGTTAAAACCAGTGACTTTTCAAATCAGTCTAAAAAGACATTAGAGAATTTTCCACAACTTTTCTTTCTTTTCAATTTTTGACATAGGCAATAATAATGTCAATGTTCTATGCAGGCAAGTGTATTTGTGGTGAACCACCTAACTGAATGAAGTCACTGTTATGGTTCACACTGTTGTAAATAACTTTCCTCTATATTTCAGAATCAATTTACACTGAGAGTGCATGGATTTTTATGAACCGTTTTTATATAGTTGTTTATGAAGCCATTAAAATCAATCACTGTACTTTCTTGGACCAGCACTGACAAACTTTTGTCAAATTGGACCATACTCAACTCACACAATTGTGTGCTAAAACCCTTAAGCCACAAATTGCTTTTGTTTATTTTATCATGGAGCCAAGTAACTGCCAAAAAGCAGAGGTGGGCACTTTGTCAGCGTTGATGGACTGTTTGTTAGTCTGTCGCCAATGGACGCACGTTTTGCGGACAGACCTAGGAATGACGGGAATGCTTAAAAAAATTAGGAATTAAATATGTCAGAATTGCGAATTTCATCCGTCGTCACCGTCAGGATGACGTCAGATGTTATACGTCTGTCAGCCGCCTGCCACACCTCTTTTTGCTGACTTAAAATATAATTCAACTGATATGGATGTTTATCTGCTTGATTGCCACATCTGCTATATTGGAGCAATCAGCCTGTAGTCAATGTTGCAATAGTCACTTTACAGCTCCACCAAGCAGTGGAGAAACATGTATCATTCACAGCTTCAACACAGCTGACTGATTTATTTGTAGTAACTCCCTGTCTTAGTCCTGGTTTCTGGTTTCTTGCTGATAAGAGCATCCTGGGATGTGTTTAAAATAACCAATGAATGCAGACCAAATTTGCATTGTTTCTCTGATTGGCTCTTGGCCAGGAAATGCAAGATAGCAGTTTTTTTAAAATCCCTTATTAAAGACGTTTTTTCGTAAATTTAACCACAGCAATACTTTGTTTCACTTGTGACATGAAATTTAAACAAACCATTTTCTATAGTTGTATGGCAGGCAGTGATAAATGAGAATCGACATCCATTTGAGAGTCATGTAAAGCATGATATGGACATGATTGCTAATTGCACTCTCATCCCCTGTATTAAACAAAGTGTAATATTGCCTAGAGTTAAACCCATTAGCTGACTATGTTTTTGTGTTTCACTTATACTCTCAAATGATTGATTACACTTTCTGTGTATTTAAATGGCAGTGTAGCTGCAGAAACACAGACATGGTGTAGCTTTAACTTTAAGTACTAAAACAGAAAAAGATTAGTATGAGCGCAGACAGTACCGTAGACCTGCGCCTGACAAATGACCTGCGCCTGACAAATGACGGACCAGGAAAAAATAAAAAAATGCCGAATGTCGCTCTCTAGAGGTGGTGGAAGGTTGGGCAAAAATACACCAGTAGACTGACGGACCGACGGATTATAATTCCATATGGCTTGAAAAAAATTACAAACCGACAATGACGGAAAGGGGGCGGGGCTGTGGCCAATGTCAGACCAGCAAAAAAATGTAAGTTGCTCATATCTGCATTTCAGCATTAGCATTCTAGCTACATGGTGCTACTTCACAGTGCAGGGAAAATCCTTCCATCGCACAGAGAGATTCACAATGACCAGCTGTCGCCGTTTCCAGACATTTGGCTTTGATGCCCGTGGTATTATCAACAATCAGTGACATGCTTGATTTACAGTTTATATCTGTCCTCATAAAATGAAAAATATGTTTTGGATTCTTCTTAAGGACCAGGACCATTTTACTTCATTGAGAAAATAATAGCAACAAAAATCTTATTGTAAAAACAGACTTAGACATAAGCATTAGTAAAAGTATTTGCAAAAACACACTAATGTTTTCTGACTGTAATTTAAGTTAATTGGAATTGTTTATTTAAATCGACTGTATTGTACTATATTAAAAAAAACATCAGAGAAATGTTTGCTTGACTTGCAAAATTGGCCTACATTTTGAAACAAATAGGAAAATATTCGTACAGGGAACGTAAAACAGGGAAACGGAAATGCAACGTGACCCGACAAATAAAAAAAGCATGCATTTCAAAATAAGTTATAAAAACGTCACGAACTCTTAACGCTTGAACAAATCCTAACATAGTTATTGACTAATCTTACTTATTTGATAAATATAGTACTGTATAATGTATTTTTTTGCTTTTTTCATTTTTGCGCATTTTTTAAATATTTTTTTTATTTTGAAATATTTTTAATTTTTCCTGGAAGTACTGATACAGCGATATCTGAGACCGCCAAGTAGGAGGGATCACTGTATTACAATCATTTGCATAAATCAAGGCTCAAAAGATTTGAAAAATGTTCCCTTTAACTGAGAACTATTTGCTTAAATTTGGCCTGCAACTTGCTTCCATTAAGATTTTCTGACGTTTTTGAACTCAGATTGTTCTTCAAGCATTGGAAAGAAATCATAAATTAGGTTTTCTGGGCAAAAAAAAAAATCTTAGCACAATGGCAGATTTTTTGCTTGAAATAAGAAAATTTGCCAATTGTTTTTAAATGTTAGTTTTTGGTCTGGCATTATTTGCATCCTGCAAATCAAAATTCTGTGGCTTTGAATTTGTTTGACCACAAATCTAAAACGTGTGTGTTAGAAGTCTCCCCAACACAACTCACTTCTTACAAGTACGAAGCTTCATTCCACACGACTTGGTGGCTGTGCACTTATCTGTTGATTTCTGCTTGTGGATTGGCTCCTGTGGGCACGGATCACAATAAGCAAATTGGTATCTGGCACACTGACCTCTGAATGAAATTTTTTGCAGTGTCTAGTGTTATCAGAAAAGGCAAACTGCTGATCACATCTTTGGTAGCTATGGAGACCAATGCTCTCATCAAAAGGTAACTACAATGTTGTCGCTGGCCTCGAGTGTCATCACTCTATTCAGAAAAGAAAGAAAACGTGATGAGAATTCTTGCCACTGGCAAGGAAAGAGTTCATTGAAACATGATGGCCAATTAGACATGGGGGTTCGCAGATTAGAATCCAAAACTGAAAACCAGTGAGAAAGAACAACGTTAAAGCAATTTATCACAATTTGAAGATGTTTTCTGACCAGATTTTCAACAACCAAAAGCCCAAAAAACGTCACTTTTTGCCACACACTTTCTCCAGAATGCATCCAAGAGTTTTTCAAGGTTCTTTTTGGGTTATACCCAGGTTGAAGTGGCCTTTCCGAACACTGTTTATATCATCAGATTTTATTTTCTTCTTTTGGAAAATCTTGTCAAGATTTACAGTGACAATAGATTACGGCAATTATTACTGGAGACAATTAATGCCATTACTAAATGGCATGAAAAATGACAGTGTAGAAATGTAATTAATAGAATACAGTAATAATGTGTGTGTGTGTGTATATATATATATATATATATATATATATATATATATTAATATATATATATTATATCACTTCGATCAATGGTGTCAAACTCCTTTTTATCGTGGGCCACTTGTAATTCTACTTTATGTCAGAGGAGAATGAAGTTGAATCACTTTTAAAGTTTGTCACACACTTATTTAGTTTTAAACTTGCAAGTTTGGTATTTTAGTATTTGGCGGGCCACTTAAAATGAGGTGGCGGCGCCGATCTGGCCCCTGGGCCTTGAGTTTGACACCAGTGACTTAGATATTTGAGTGAAACAGGGCATATTTGCAATTAGTAGCTTGGCATTAAAATTTGGAGTAAATAAAATCATACCATCATTCTTTTCACACATCAAATTTGAGCATGATATTTTTCTGCAGTTTAGGAAGTGTATATTGGCCATTTTAATTTTTGACTTCAACAAACTAATATTACTAAATGGTATGCAAAAAAAAGAAAAATATATATACTGTATACATATGTATATGTATACATATTTATATATATGTATACATAAAGTAGAATTACAAGTGGCCCACGATAAAAAGGAGTTTGACACCATTGATCGAAGTGATAGAATATATATATTAAAAAAATCCCTTATATTAAAATAAATAGATTAGGTGCTCTGTTGTGGCAAAAACACACACACACACACACACACCCATTTGACCATTTAGGCGTTTATTCAGTTCATTCAGGATCAGGGCAATGTACAGTTACCTGTCAAACAAGTGAACTGACCAGGGAAATGGCTTTGACGTAACATAGCAGACAGATAATCCATTAAATACAAGGCAACATTATTTTCTGGAACAGCTGCACAGACGATCCCGTGTGGAGGTCCTGATTAGGAGCTCTTCTTCTCCTCAAACATGATGTTGGCAGTTGCTTTCTTGGCTGTGGGTGTACACACAAACATACGCGCGTTCACAATGACTAAGGAGACACAGATCAATGAAACACACACACACATGCACAGTAGGGCCGGAGCGAGGTGGATTTGAACTCGGGCCCCTGAACTGTGAGGCGAACGTGCTAACCACCGCTTCACAGAGCCGCCTAATAAAACACGGTTTGCAATTGATAAATGCTTACTGTGAGATTAAAAAAAAAAAGTGAAAAAAAATCATTGTGGCCTACAGAATTTGAAATATCAAGTCTATATGATTCCTCTTCCCCTCCTAGTTTCGTCATGATGAACGAATGTGTGTTTAGATGTGGAGTCAGAGCACTCTTACTCACCCTCATCCTTGAACTTGTCAGCAGCTTCCGATGCCTTATCCTTTATGTTCTTAACTGCATCATCAATCTTGGATTCATTCTTGAGGAAGAAGGGGCGGATGATGCGGTTGTAAATCTGCACCGAGCCGTTGGAAGGAGTCGGAGCCATGCACCAGACCAGGAAGGCACACTGGCGGCAAGAAAAGGACTGAATCACTTAACCGCCCGGGACATGAAACTACAACAAACTACTCCATCTTTCTAACGTGTTACTAAGCCACATCACTTTTAATATTGAAATTACAGTACTGAAGTGTCAAAATGTGGGAACAGCCTTGGTGGAGCTCTACATGTTCCCTGTTATTTGGCCTTGGTTATTTTACGCTATGGAGTAAGATGGCTGTAAGAGAGACGTATGCGTGTTTAACAATTTGTATGAGTATGACTCAAAATTGTGTGGAGTTTGAAGTGTTTTCGTATGAGTACGACTCTAAATTGTGTTGAGTGTACCAACTAAAAACTTGCGAGTGCAAGGTGCTTTCAATACAACTCTCGTTTGCACGACTCTGACCACACCAGACATCACTTTGCGTCTTTGCATCCAGCTCTCCTTTGGATTCCTTGATCTGGGTATGCAAATTAAGATGAGGTCATGCCAAGCTATCAGGCAAAGTCAGTCGATCTGCGCCGCCCTCAGTCTCGCGTACATCTTTTTGACAGCTATCCTAACCCCGACTATATGAATTCAGTTGACAGCTAGCAAGGTGTAGTACGTGAATCATGTGAGAAACCCAACGCCATTTTACGCTGGTGCTGATGGGAAGCTGTCAAAGATGTCAAAGCATCATTTTTAGTGAGAAAGGGGTAATGTAATTTTGTTTAATTTCAAACTCAATTTATTTCAGTTTTCGCAATTCTGATTTTACAAAAAGGGTCTCATTTGAAAGCTAGCAAGGTGTTGATTAAGAATCAGGTGAGAAATTCAACGCCATTTTACTCTGGTGCTGATGGGAGATTGCCAAACATGGCCAGCATCACCTTAAGTGAGAATGAAGTAAATGTCATTGTGTGTGATTTCAAACTCAATTTATTTCAATTTTGCAGATTGGATTTTACAAAATGGGTCTCATTTGACAGCTAGCGAGAAAAACATAGACTTTTGTCATAAACCTGTGGGAAACAATGACATCTAAAGGCAAGAAAGCGCAATTGCAGGCTTTTAAAGGAATGGAACGCGGAATTCTCGGGAGTGCGCACCTGTGCTGTTCACGCTGTCTGTCTACCTTGATAAAAGCCATCCTAACATCTAGGGAGGACAGAATAACCAGTGTTGTTTGAAATATTGTTTGAAAATCATCCATCCATCCTTCCATCCATTTTCCAGAGCCGCTTAAACTCATTCATATAAATTAGAAATTGGTCCGTCACAAAGTATTTCTAAGATATTAACTGCCACACACCCACAACAATCAGAAAATTGTAGTTAATTCGTCTTTATTTTGTAAAAGGATTCTACTTCAGCGTTCGTGTGAGCAATTCAAAGATTAGCGTTTTTCCAAATCAACTGCAGTGTTTGCAGTTTTCTGCCATCAGAGGTCACTAGGTGTTACAGAAGCTTTCCAAAATGACAGTTTTGCAATAAATTGGCCCAAGATGTCCCACAAAAGTGTCATTTGAGCATTACTAAAAATACATTTGCATACATTATCCTTAAGATTGAAGCCTGATGAGCTATTGAAAGCTTCCATTTGGCATTCCGTTTGCGTTCAATTCAGCCATTTTTTCTCTGCTTTACGCATGCATGGTACGAATGACTTGCAGATCCACCGACTCTGCCTGCTAGCTTGGCGTGAATGCAAAGAATCAGTCAGATCCACGAATCCAAAGGAGAGATGGATGCAAAGATGTCAAGTGGTGTCTCGTGTGGTCATGGTCGTGCAAATGAGAGTTGTATTGAAAATGTTCAATTCGTAAACACGATTTAGAGTCGTACTCATACAAATTGTTTAACGCGAATACTTATTGACAGCGATCTTACTCCATACTTGGCCACATGGTTCCATCAAGCTCAGCCATCACTACCAACTATCTAATTGAATAAAGGACAATCACTGCTCATTTGTGTATGGCTTTAAAATCTAAGAACAACACATTGCAAAACCAAATGAACAAATGCCCATAAATTTAGAGTACCTTTCCGATGTAGTAAAATGGAAACCAGGAGAGAAAGATGTCTGCAAAGAATTCGGCCACACTGAAGACGCCATACACCACCCAGTAGGTCAGCCATTTAGTATCATCATCTTTGGTTGCACTTTCTATGGCCTTGATGCTGCAAAGAAGACATCAAAACATTAAGACTTAAACATGTTTTATCTCTCTCACTCACACACGCAGACAGGCACACGCACGCGTAGACAGTCTCGGGATGCTGGATTTGGAGTGGAACACTCCATGTGCCGGTATTTATCAAAATTGTATTTAATTTTATTAACTTGTTATATTGACATTTGAGTGGCCAGCCCTTCCCTTTGGAATGACCTTCGTTAAATCAGACAAACACCCTCTTTGTTCACCTTTAAAACACATCGAAAGACAGATTTTTTATTTTTTGGCTTTCGATTTGATATGAAACTCGCCACTGTTGTATATTGTTTCGTTTATCAGCTTATGTTAACTTGCCTTAATGGCGTATGTGCTGTAATTCCCCAAATATAGGACACACCTGTTTATAAGACGCTCCCTTAATTTTGGGGTCAAATTCTGGTATTGTCTATGTGACTGTGCATAAGACACACCAACACTTTAGCAACAATGTCAAAACTATAGCAAAACAGAATAAATCTCAAGACACACCAACACTTTAGCAACAATGTCAAAACTATAGCAAAACAGAATAAATCTCATTTCTAGCAAACTCTTCATGTTTTCTTGTGTTCATATCTGTAAGTTATACTGTATATTTGCTGAGCATTAGGTTAAGCGTACATTGGGCCCCCGTGTTACGAGATTAATCCGTTCCACGGTTGGGGTCGTAAAGCGAATTGGTCATATGTCGGGACTCGCACATTAGTTATTGTTGAAAATAATGCCTCAACTAACACACAGCGTGCTGTTAGCGGCAACAGGCACTTGATGCTACCGCCCAACTGATACGCCCCTCCTCTAGCTCGTCCCATCATGCTAAGACGGCCCATATAAAAATACACATCGGTGCATCAAAACTCGACTTATGTGGCTGACGGATCAATCTTTCTTGAATGATGTCGATTTTTTTTTTTTTTTTTTTAATATTTAAGTTACTGTTTAGAGGACTCACCCACACTTTTGGCTTTCGTTTTGGGTAAAAAAAAAAAAGTGCATCACGTTTGGGGAATTACAGTAATTGCATGACCAAATTTACCACATGTAAGGCACTTTTTAGGCAGCAATGACAGTAGTAACCCTTTCAATGCCGTTGGGATAATGCATCCCTGTGCGTAAAATGAAACGGCATCCCAGTGGTTCATTACACACCTATCTACAGATTATAGTTGCATTCAGCAATTTTTCTACACACAACAAACCAGTGCTGGGCCCACTGTCAACTAGGTAGCTTGCCTTGTACAATTTCTACTCAATTAACCATCTCGTACTGCGGAAATACATTGATAATATGTGCTATATAAGTGTGTTACGACAGATTACACTGATTACTATGTATTGTAGGCATTTAGGGATCATTTTCACTTCTCTGGCATGTTTCTATTATTGTTATTGTTATTTATTATTATTATTATAAAATACAGATGGGACAAAATTCCCAGGGCCTGTAATCTATATTATTATAAAACACAGATGGGACAAAACTCCCAGGGTTTGTAATCTAATCTATGGAAGCGGGAATTTTTTAAACTAATTTTCCAAGTATCCCCGACTTATAAACAAGTAATATATGCCATAAGTTTTATTAAAAAAAAAAAAAAAGAAAAAAAAAGTGCAGTGTGTAGTGAAGGGTTTAAGTCCCCCCCCCCCCATTACACAGATTGTTTGTATAGATTTCAAGATGTTGAGTGCTGCAGTAACATTGATTCCCTGTTCAGGTCACAAATGAAGTGACATCAATGTTACTGCAACTCTCAAAATGTAACTGTGATTAGCAAGTTAACACAATAGCATGAACATTACCGCTAGTCTGTCTTAAATTTGCGTTACAGCAGGAGGATGGATGAATGGGTTTTTACTGTTTTTCTCAGATGTGTGTTAAAACCATTTTAGCAAATGCACACCGAGTACATAATCCAACAGGGTTGACAAGATTGTAAATGTTGAGAAGCTAATGCCTTCTAGGATGATCTTTCAACTGTGTCAAAACACCAATAGTGAGGGTGGAGTCAGATCCTGTGTCACACCCAAACAAGTACAAACACACACACACAAAGATGGTGATAGACCACATTTAGTCAAATCAACAAAACCTACTGCCCCATCCAACCATCCTGAGTAACACCCACAGAACAATTATACTGTTGACTAGTAAAGATTAAGGCTGCATGATTTTGCTAAATAATCCAATTGCTAATTTGTGTGTGTGCTCAATATCATGATAATTTAATTATTTGCTTGCAACATGAATAAAGCTTTTTTTGTGTGAGCATTGTTTTCTGCGTTTCGTCTTTTTTGCGCCACCACACGAACCAAACAAGTTACGTTGTGTAATATAAAACTAACCTAATGCAATCCACTTAATAATATCTTTGTACCTTTGATATTTTTGTCACTTTATTTCACTCTCTTGTTGCATAAAAGACAGGAATTGCAATAGCTTGATTACAGAAAATAATTAGGGGACAGCACCTTAATTTGCATGGGTTAACTTTTGCTTGTGCAAATACTCCCACGCCGTGTTCCAAAAAGGTTTACTTTCACGTAAACATAAGATTATCTGAACATAGATATTATTAGAATTCATTTTGCAGACGCCGCTCACCCCACATCTATAGCATTTTAAAGAATCTTATTTTCTCGTTATTGGATTAAACTGGTGTCTTGTGAAAGTCCTCAACTTGTGTGGAATAATACTAGCTTGCGCAAAACTTTAAATTACGGGTTAGAATATCCAAATTGACAGTCGTGGCCAAAGCGTTTGAGAATGACAGTTTTGCTTTTCACAAAGTTTGCTGCTTCAGTGCTTTTAGATCTTTTTGTCAGATGTTACTATATGATATGTATATATAGTATAGTAAGTATTTCATGAGTGTCGAAGGCTGTTATTGACAAGTGCAGCTTCAAGCAACATTATGGGATTCGCAGTGTTGACCCTTTTTCAAAATTTCTGCAAATTCAACCTGGCATTTATTGTGAGGGTTCCAATCCCTATTATAAAGTCAGAAACAGATCCACACAGTAGCGATTGAACTTTTTTTGTCTATTCTGACTGTTCAGAGTAAAAATATAAATAAAAATAGTGACGTTAATCTGCAATAGATATGAGTAGAGTATAATATTTAGAAGATTGGGGTTCTGACTTATTCCAGCAGCTGGGTCGTGGAAAAATCCCTGAGACAAGGCCCAGTGAGCGGCGAAAAAGTTTGAGAAACCCTGATCTAACGCAGAGGTGTCAAACTTAAGAACTGGGGGCCAGAGCCGGCCCACCACATCATTATATGTGGCCCGTGAAATGATGATTTGACTTCAAGTTTCTGGCTAAAATACCAAACTTGCAAGTTGTTTTCAACTTTTAAAAAATGTCTTTTGAACATTTTTTTCCGACCTTTGATTTCAAAACTAGTGTGACAAACACTTCACATTTATCCTCACAGTCATGCCATCCCTCTAACAGAAACTACAAATAAAATAAAATAGCTATTTTTGAGTGGTCTGACATTAAAGAAGAAACAATGCAAGAAAAATGACAAAAACTGAAAGTTTTTGTCATAAAATAAAAGTAAATGTCTGATGGAGCAAAGCCACAACCAAACAATTGTCTAGCTACTGTATTGCTTAATCAAGGCTCGGAAGTTTGTCAAACTGTAAATTTTGCTGTGTCCAAGAGCTTCTTTTGTATTGGCAACAAGATCTCAATAGGATTAAGAAGTGGGGAGTTTCCTACCCAATTTTTTATGTTTTGTTTTCTGAGTCATGTAAAGTGTCAATAATGCATTACAATGTGTAACATCTTCAGAACTTTTTTTCCACCTCATAATGATGATGATCACATCTGGGACTTCATTGTTTGTCGTATGATCCACGGTCATTGTTCAATGAAGTGAAATGCCTATGTGTACACAATGTTGCTCAACACTTTCAATGTACAGGCTGGAGCAAGCCTAAATTAAAAAGCAATGTTTGGAATTATTGAGAGGTCGCTTTGACATAGCTTAGAAAATTTAATTTAGGGATGCCTTTCCTTCCTAAATGGAAGTGTCAACCCGTGCAGGAGACTGACTTATAAGCAACTGATAGGCCCATCTCATGTCTTTAATTGCATGTTTCAAGGCCCTTGCTCCTCTCTTAAGATGTTGGTACACTCACCAGAATTTCCATTGAGAAGTGAGGACATTGACAAAGGACTGAGGAGTAAAGCGGTAGAATTGTTTTGGCAAAATGAGACGATAGCGCCTTGACATTGTCATTTGAGCACTGACCCGTGTCACTGTCGCAAATACTGTCTCAAAATTATTACCATCACCACAAATGTCCACTTCATGCTCTATGTTTCAAGTGGTATTATAATAAAGTCAAAGCATAAAGACTGCTTCACCACTTTGCAAAAGGCAAAGACGAGCACATTGGTCTGTCCCAAGGCCCCCCCATGTGCGTAGGGCCAATTTAGAACAGCTTGAAATACAGTATAAATGTAACCTTATGTTGCTTATGCATTATGTTTAACGCATGCAATTAAAACCATGAAGAATCACCAAAATGTTAAATTGTTTTCTTCATGTGGTCAAATTATGCATTTCAGAAGTAGCAGCTTAATTAAGCCTTAGAAAGAAATGGTTTAGAGTGACCATGTTGCACTCTTTTTATGGGCTCAAATACTGAATATGCACTCAGCAAAAGTCCAATATTCAAACTTAAATATCAAGAGAAGCCACAAACATGGCTTAAAACTTTAATTTGAAGTCAGGCATAATTTACAATATAGTTGGTACACACTGTCTTCCTATGTCACTATTAAGACGCTACAAGACTTCCACAGAGGATATACCAAATGTTCCTTAATTCAAGCTAGCCAGGAGTAGCTCCTGGATTTGTGAACCAGGCACCTCTTTGCACAATTAAGACAATTGAGATCTTCCTTAATATAGTGGTATGAAATCAACTTTGAGGAACGAGCAGCTAGGAATGCTGCAGTTAAAGAGACATGAGTGTAGTGCAAAAAGAAATTATCAAGTAAATTAGCTCAGTTAAATACCATAATTCCCCAAATATAAGACATATATCCCCAATGAAATGAAATTCAAGGAAGATCGCAGCCACATAAGCTCAGTTTTGCTGTGCCGATGTATTCTTACTCACAATAATTACTATAGCGGGATGAGCTCGTGACGTACGTCAGGTGGCCGTTAGCAGCCAGTGCCTAAGTTACAGCTAACAGCAGCTCGTGTTAGCTGAGGTTGTTACCCCATTATTTTCAATAAAAGAAGCGAGCAGACTAAACCAACGTCCAGCAGTACAGCATTGTTCACACACAGGAATATTACAGTAGCTTTTAAGAAGAAAGTGATTCTTGGTGGCAGATCCGGTTGCAAACCATGAGGCTGCTACAAGGTTTGGGCTAATGGCTCTTGCACGGCGAGTAAGAGTGGAGCCTGCAGTCTGCACGATATCTATCTCTCTCTCACTTGCTCAACCACTCACTACAAGATACACACAGGTCTGACTCGTTATACCCACGACAAATATATAACTTACGGATATGAACAAGAAAATATGAAAACATCACAAAGATGAGATTCAGTCAATTCTGCAGCCCCACTATTTCAACAATTTTCTGAATAGTAATGTGTTTGTGGAATATGAAATGACCAGCAAAATCCACACATTTGTATGCATCTTAAAGGGTGACCATTTTGCCACTTGCTGTTGTCTGAAAATAACATCACAGCTGCTAAGGGCTCAAGTAACAACCAATCAGAGCTCAAAATGCAAACATCACATAATCAAACTTAAAAAAATAAAAGAAAATAGGTGAGCCATTACTGGTCATTACCTGAGCATTGATGAGCTGTGGTCATTATCAATTGTTCCATTGTTGTCGTTTTTGAAGTGGCAAGATGCTTGCTCACCGAGATGGACAAAAATGGATGGATTTTGCTGCCTAATTCATAATCCAGGTATCACCGAGGATGTAGTGTTTGGATGAGGAGGAAGAAACACAGATGTCGGGTAGCCGTGGCTCAGGAGGCAAAAAAGGCCATCCAGTAATTGAACGGTCAGCTGTTCAAATTCTGTTCTGTCCTAGTCGTGTGCTGAGGTGTCTAAGGCAAGACACCCTACCTTCAGTTGTTTTGTTGCCATAGGCACAAAATGGCAGCCATGCTTCCATCAGCCTGCCCCAGGGCAGCTGTGGCTATTTACTGTACTAATTTACCACCACTGGCACATTAATGCGTGAGTGCATGAATAATGCATCCACTCTAAAGCACTTTTTGACTGTCCAGAAAAACGCCAATCCAAAGTGATACATTATTGTAACGTGAAGAACCTTTTCAATAATATCAAATGGAAATTTGTAGTGATCACAAAACTGTCGAATTAACAGAAATGTAACTATACACATAATGTTGACGAAAATATTGTTACGTAAGTTTCATAAGCAGTTTCTTGTCAAAACATATCGAGGGCGCAATTGTGAAAGGATATCTGGCAAATTGTGAGTCACAAGACATGTGGATTATGTCATAATAGTGCGCATTCAAAATCGATGATAACCGAAGAGATGGAAAAAGCGTGTTCACGCTATTCTGATGTGTTAGGTATAGACATGATATTCGAGTACATTACAATCATAAAAACGTACGCCAGTGATGTTAACTTTAGAACAGAGGTTATGTGTGCGTCTGTTAGTGGGTGTGGCCCCTCCTTGATATTGGCCGGTTCACTTACGATATGTAGGCTGGGTAAAGAAAACCGATGAGGTTACATAGCAAGGAGGCTCCATAACCAATGACCAAGTACACTGCGATGATGCCAACGATGGCTGGAACAAAAGAGCACAGCTGATTAACACCAATCACCTTCAACATATAATCAATATTATGCTTCAAATTTCTTTAATTTGAAATCATTTCAACACATTCAAACATATGCGATCATTGCCAGAGGGCATCTAAACCCAACAACAGCTCTGTTGTCGCGCTGGCTCGCCAATGCAGTCTTTTTCCATTCCATCTGGCTGACAACACTCACCGAGAGCGATATACGTCCTGCTGACTCCTGTCTTTGCTTCGACTTTAGCAAGGGCATCAGTTAAGAGGTTCTTCTCGTGGAGGAACTTCTCGAACCTTTCTTTGAGCGCCTGTGCCATTGTTGCTCCTTTACCGAACAAGGATGAATTAGGAAGTTGTATGGGAAACTGCGACACTCGTGAAACCGAACACTCCCGTTAGTTACAAAGCATCAAGGTGGATGGGAAAAATAACAAACACTTCCGGTAATTACCTTCACAATAAAAGTTTAAATTTGTTTCAGATATGTGGTTTAATGCCCTGAAAATAATTTCAAGGAGGCACTGGGTTGGTAAATACTACATTAATTATTTATATTATTTATTTGCCTTGTGGAAAGTTGTTCTCCGGTTGGCATTTCGTTCTAGTAGTCTTAATTGGAAGTATACAACCATTACATAAAATCTAACAAACACATTTAACCTGATGTATTTGATCAGAAAACTTGTGTTGGCTTTATGGCATTCACTTTTATAGGGTTGGTTACATTCTCTTAGTGTTAGCAAAAGTCCTATCAGTTCAGCAAAGAAAATTATGCTTTGATGTTGGACATAGAGCTTTTCTGTATGCCATGATGCGCAATTCAAAAAGTCTCAACAACACGATTTATTTGCTGAATTATTCCTGCAAGTCAAAGATCAGGGAATACTACAATTAACCACGCCTTTTCCTTTTTCATTTTTGGCTGCGATGACATTGCTATTCAGGACACACAACTATCACATTGATCAACGTTAAATTGCATCATTCAGATGAACGCTGGTACACGTTTGCGACTGCTATCTTGACCATTTTCTTTGGTTAAAAGCCAAGGCTACACATTAATGTTCAGGTAGTAGCAGAAAAAAAGTTGACTGAGCATCACTTTTAGTTCCGAATCACAAAACGTCTTTGTAGAGTTTACGTTTATGTCTGATATTTTTAAAAGTGTATACCATATTGAATTGTTATAATGTGTGTCAGACCAACCAACCAGTCTCAGTCGTCAAAGTAATGACTATTCATCACTATATACTTCTCGCAAAGTATACGCGTTTGCATTTTAATTATTTAAAATTAAAATTAAAAAAAATGTTTCATATTTATAGAATGAGGCGGAGAAATGGATCGGATAACATAATTCAAACTTGTTTTTTTTTTCTTTACGAACGTCTAACTAACTTGATATGTGGACATCGCTCTAGTTTTGACGAGCATCACAACAAACCAATAATATTCAAAGAAATAACTCGCGCTATTTCCTGATTGGATGCTTTACTTCCTGTTTTTTTGTAGCATTTGCGAGAATAGTGTGAGAAGTTCGTAACCAATATTTACAAGTTTCTGTCGACTGTGGAGTCGGGTGAGGGCTCCTGTGGGTAATGAAGATGTAAGCGGAGACACGTGGTTGTTGGTTGGCCCGCCTATGGCTTTTGTTCTGTTCGTTTTACGCTACAGCTTCAATGTTTTCGACCAACATGGAAACAAAAAGAGCGGAGATCCCCTCTGGTTTATTGGATGACCTGTGCAGGTAATCGGATGTTCTTTCTTATTGCGGGGCTGTATTATTGAATTTGATTAAAAAACGCATTTTAAAGTCCTCGTAACTGTGTATCTGTCCATCGATCACATTGCTGGCTTGTCGTACCAGCTATTTCCAGACCATCCTTTACACAAAATTGTATAAAAAAGAAAAAGGAAAAAAAAAAAAAACTTTACATAAGTACTTGTGATTGAGTGCCTGGACGGTAAAGCCGTGTAAATACTTCTTTTGGGATTGAACAGATTAAAGGTTTTTGACCCAATCCACAAAACACGTAGCTACTGCATCGTCACTTTGCTTGAACATTACCCCACTGTAAAATTTGGGACTTAGATTATTTTTCTTCAGCACCAACAAGTAAGCTGGTATATTAATTGAAAGTTAGATGGATCCAATACGTGGAAAAATTGGACCAAAGCAATTCGCCTTCCAGACATCCAAACATACTGTACATAGAGCTTCAATGAATCAGTGTAAATCAATAAATATTAATGTGGCAATAATAATGTGGCAATAGGTCCTCCTCAAAGTCCAGGTTTAAATCCTATTGACAATCTGTGGCAAGACTTGAGTATTGCTATTTGAAAATGCTATTGTTTGAAGACGAATGGGCTAACATTTAAGTCTTGAAATGTACAATGTAGGGTTTTTCTACAAAGCATTGACTTAAGATGCTGAATACATTTACAGCATTTCTTATTTTTCTCAGCAGAGTTTTAGAGAAGGGAGGAAAAAAATATGATTTTCCTTCCAGTCCAAAATTTGTAAATGATTGTAATATGATAATATTGGGAAATGTTCAAGGGGTATGATTACTTTTGCATGCCAGTTATTACTTACTACACATATTCTTTCCCAGATCTTGCAAATCATTCTAATTGACAGTAAATATATCACACACAAACAGGTGCTAATAATATAAACTTAAATTGTGAATGATCATTAATGACCTATGGCTGGGCATAGAGAACCTAAGTGAGGAAACACCACCTTAAGGAGCCGTTTCCATATACAGAAAGGCGACAGCCACTGGAGACTGAAGCCCCAGTGCAGTGACTTAAAAGAAGATACACACTTCAATGAGGACTCCATGAAAAAGGATTGCATTCTTTCATAGTTCCAAGGCAGTACTGCAAAATAACAAATCTAGAATAATTTAAAACACCATTAAGAGATCTCCTTCCAGGGCAATACTGAAAGATAACGAAGCGTAGAATAATTTAAAACATCAATAACACACCTACAGTACAACCACAAAAATAGTAAAAAGTTAAACGTAGATGTAAAACACAAACAGCACTTAAAAAATTTTTGCATAAAAAAATAAGATTTCACGTTTGTTAAATATTACCATCATTCATTAAAGGGACTGTGTGTAAGATTTAGACTGTTTTCATTAAATAGGAATAAATTAAATGATTGTAAATTTCAAAGATTTGCAAATGAATGTGTTCTTAATGACCAACAGTATGTTTTAAATATAATCATAGGTCTAGTTATCATTATATTACATGGGGGGTGGCACTTCTCCAGAGGCGGCCATGTTTGTCATACCTATGGACAATGGTAAATGCAGCACCTGCAGCACCTCCAGCTGTCCGTAATGAAAAACGATCTAAATCTTACACATTGTCCCTTAATGCTAAATATGAATATTCAAAGGCAAAACACACGTGGATCTTATGGGGGATTCTAGTGTACCAACACCATTAAGATTCTTAAAATTCAACAAAAGAACCTTAAATTTAAGCCAGAACCACACAAGGAGTCAACGCAGAGGTTTAAAAATTGATATATTGTGTTGCCTTTCATCTTCTGGTTATCATCAGGACTTGTGCTGCTGTGTTCTTTGATCATTTTGAACTTGAAACTGTCTTTTTGGAAGATCATCGGTGGCAAAAGGCCCAGGTTTTTTTTCTTTCCATAGCTGATTAAAATGATCATGATCGTTATCAGGCACCTGCTGAGCTTGTTGATGAACTGAGCATTTCGATCAGGTGTGTTGGGAAAGAAACCTGGAAAACTTGCAGGATACCGGCCCTCAAGGACCAACTTTGAACAACCTTGCTCTAGAGCAGAAGTTCTCTGGGACCCATTTTTGGAAATCAAATTTTCCAAGGAGCCCAATTTCAAATGATTGTTTGTATGCTGTAGAATCCATTTACTGCCACATAGTATGGGAGAATATTGTCTGACTGTGGGGAAAAGCCGCTCCGTGTATAAAATGCTACAAAATGCGTGCCGGCGTGTCAAAATATAAAGCAAGCTAGACTTTTGGTGCGGGCTTGTTTTAGCTGTAGCAGCAAAAGTCTAGCTTGCTTTATATTTGACGCAAATGGGCTCTACAGCATACAAACAACCATTTGAAATGGGGCTCCTTGGAAAATTTGATTTCCAAAAATGGGTTTTTGCGGAACCAAAATAAAATCATTTAGGATAAGCATGTGTCCTTTTTATTCACCAACATACTGTATTGAATTTGACAAGTATATTTGTTACTTTTCAGCCATACTGAGGTTTGCAAAAAAAAAAAATGCAAATTGCATGCCTCCTCATAACAAACTGAGTCAATTTCCCCCAAAGAAGTTGGTGCCAAATATTTAGTGACTATATAATCAAGCTCTTTGATGATGACATGGATTACGTGGATCAATTACATTTCAAAAAATATATTAAACTGGTTGAATTTATTGCTTTATTAAAAGAGTCGTGAATACATTCACAATTACTATAAAACGAAATGTTAACACAAAAATATATTTTTCATTAAAAAGGACCCCTGCTGTCAGGCCAGTGGGCCCCCGTTTTTCAAGATTAATCCAATCCGCGGTTGGAATCGTAATGTAAATTTGCCGTACGGCGGGCAATCCAAACCTATGTTAATTAGCTAATGCGTGAAAAACCCCAGGTAAAAACATAAAAATTGGACATACATATTAAAAATTGATACCAAAATAGTATAATAAGTGCTACTTACATATAATCTACATGCACACAGTTAAATTACACCATGAATAAAAAATATATAAAAGATTTATTTACCTTTGAGTGACGCTTGTTATGGCCATATTCCCTAATAAGGGTAGCCTAGGCTAGGCTATATTAGCTTTCTTTGTATTTCTTGATCATATCCAGCTTTGTTTCCATATAAATCATCTTCTTACTTCTCGCTTTAACATCAATCGCAATCTTGGGACTCATGAACAACCAATTCAAGTTTGAATTAAGTAAGCACTAAAATACATAATAAATACGATATTAAAAGCACCCTCACAAGAGATCAAGTCTTTAGGCAGCCATCTTCGTGCATTTGTGCGCCAACCAATTACAGATCAGCATCTTCGTGACCCCATCACGCTGACCAATAGTAAAGCAGTATCTTAGGGAGTCAAGACGCCAACCAATAGCAGATCAACATTGCAGTGGCGCATCTCAGCGGAGGCAGTTTGACGTCAACAGAAAATAAGAGCAATCACCTAAAAACGCCTCTAGAGGGAGGCAAAACAACAAACACAACCAACTCCACAGGTCAGGTACAGTTGTTGATGTTAATCGTAAAGCAGGATGGATGCCTTAAAGAGGGACGAAAAAATTAAGTATTCCACATCGTAATGTGAAAAAAATGTAAGGCAGGGACGCCGTAACCTGGGGGTCCACTGTGTGTGTGTGTGTGTGTGTGTGTGTGTGTGTATGTGCATATATATATATATTTTTTTTTTTTTTTTCCATATAATATAAACCCATGTTTACTTACAAGTTAAGGTAGGTGACAGAATACATTTGGCCATATAACAGACATGTATTTCTTTTCCACTAATAATCTATGTCCTGTTTTTGTACAGTCGATTCATCCTACACATCCCCAGTGAGGAAAGGGACAACGCTATCCGGGTATGCTTCCAGATTGAGTTGGCTCACTGGTTTTACCTGGATTTCTGCATGCCTAACACCCCAGCCGCTCCTCATTGTGGGATCAGAGACTTTGCCAAAGCTGATATCCTTTCTCCTGTTTCGTGACATTGCCAGTTGTACTTTGCCAGTACCACTTGATGTAGTGCTCTGCAATAGCTTTTTTTTAAATTTAATGAAGCACTGTGGATGAAATTAACATTAATATGCTTACATTTCAGCTAAAAAATAAGGAAAGGTGTACAAGACTGTGTTGAGACCAGTGATATTGTGAAGCCTGGAGACTGTGCCTTTGAGGAAAGGACAGGAGGCAGAACTGGAGATAGAGATGAAGATTCTGAGGTTCTCTTTGGGAGTGACCAAGATAGATAAGGGTCAGGAATGAATACATCAGAGGGACAACACCTGTTAGAGTTTTGGGAGATAAAGTCAGAAAGGCCAGACTGAGATGGTTCGAACATGTCAAGAGATGAGATATAGGAATACGAATATATAGGTAGAAGGATGCTGAATTTTGAATTGCCAGACAGGAGGTCTAGCGGAAGACCAAAGAGAAGGTCTATAGCTGTAGTGAAAGCGCACATGAAAGAAGTGAGAGAAGAGGACGAGGAGACACTTCTTAGTTAGATGGAGGCAGTTGATACGCTGTGGTGACCTCTGAAGGGAAAAAGAAGAAGACAATGCTTTAAAGTAAAGCTGTGATGTGAAATTTAATGGGAAAACAACGGTGCTTGGTAATATTCTGTTTTTGTTTTTTTTTTATTGAAAAAAAATACATACAAGAATGCCATAAATCAAAATACTTCGATATAATACAGTTGTTTTGAAAAACAACTGTTCCATATGCCTTTTATCAGAATTTATTTTGTTAAAAATGTATATATCTGTCAGAGAAATCTATAAATAAGACGAAAACAAGCCCAAACTGGACTGTAAAATAGTAAACTCAGACCAACCAAGATTGAATTTTCTAGCTCGCGAGGGACAACTGAGTTCACACTGTCATGTTTGCTCCTCCACCTGTTAAGCAAGCTTCTGATCCCGTTCACTTTATTTATTCCATTCAGCAAAGCATTGCACAATATAAGACATAACAAAAAGCCCAACCGCAGATAGCCAGGCGCCGCTATCTAATCCAACAGCGGGGAGAAAGTTCCAATTCAGACTTTTCTGCGTCAACAGCTCTATCTAAGGAATGGGGTGAGCTGGACAAGGACTGCACAGATGGATTGCAATATGTGGTATTCTAGACAGGAAATAAACACATAATAATGACAACTTAATGTATGATTTCTTTGACAATATCATGCAAATTTGGTTCACTTTATGATTATGTCACACTTACTGTTGATTCTTCACTCCAAAATTCAAATTATTATTGAATTTTAAAATGTGGCAATGTGTCAAAATCAAAGGGGATAGTGCAAGGCACTATACACAGTGTATCATGAACAATTAACTCATTCAATGCCAAGGACTTGTTTTTTTTTTAAGAGTCCAGACATTCAAGCCCAGACATTTAACTCATTCAATGCTATGGGCATATTTTCGTATTTTCATGGTTTTTTTTTTTTTTTTTAAGATTCCATCTGGGATTGAATGTCTGGAATCTTAAAAAAAAACATGAAAATACGTCCCTGGCATTGAATGAGTTAAGAAAGTGTGCAGTTGGATAAATGGAAGTCATTTACAGACATGCATTTGTAATATCCAAAGAAAGCTTTTCTTGACAGCGACAAACTTTTCCAACACTGTCCCTTCCTGTTGCCCCATGGAGAAGATGTGCAGAAGGTCCTCGAACAATGGAAGGAATACAAGATGGGTGTTCCTACCTATGGAGCAATCATTCTTGATGAGTCGTTAGAAAAGGTGAGTTTTATACATACAATAATCTTTTCTCTTCCTCTGTTTTTGTTGGACTGCAAGATGGGGTTAAACTTTTTTTTGCTCAGGCATTGCTTGTTCAGGGCTACCTTGCCAAGTCTGGCTGGGGCTTTCCCAAAGGGAAAGTAAATGAGGATGAAGCGCCTCATGATTGTGCCGTTCGTGAAGTAAGTCATTATTTCTTTGCCTGTATCGACTGCTGAACCACCGTCAGCACAAACAAATGTCTTCTTAGCTCACATCATATGCTGTATTTTTCTCCCTAGGTGTTAGAAGAAACAGGCTTTGACATTAAGAATCGCATTGATAAAGATGTGTACATAGAGCAGAAAATCACTGACCAACTTGTGCGGCTCTATATCATACCCGGAGTATCCAAGGATACAAAATTTTATCCCAAAACAAGAAAGGAAATCAGGGTATGATTTTTTTTTTCTGTCAGTGTAGGATATTGTTTTTTGATTATATGCTGTATTTTCTTTTAGAATATTGATTGGTTCCCGATTGAGGAGCTGCCATGTCACAGGAACGACATGACCCCAAAGTCGAAACTTGGACTTGCCCCCAATAGGTTTTTCATGGCCATTCCATTTATAAGGTAGTGTATGGAGGTGGAGTCATTTTGATGTTAAAACTACTACTACAGATTGTGCAGTTAAATGTGAAGTTGCTTGCCTAGAAAGTGATTTATTTAGATGTTCTGCCTTTCACGTTTGTTCCAGGCTAATAAAATCAAGGTAGTAGGTATTTTTTGCAACAAATAAACTACATCAGCTTCTATTCTATTGTGTCTTGTTGAACTCAATTGGGAAATAACTGAAAAGATCATTCTCATAGAGAAATGCCTTCCCTACTTTTATTCATTGAACTTTTTTTGCATGAAACAAAACTATTGCATTTATTTACAAAAACCAAGCTCTTGTTGTCTCTGCAAATGTCTTAATCAAACTGTGCTGAATTTAAAAGTTGTATTATTACACCCAAACTATACATTTGGAAACTAAATTCATCAAACACTTCTCTGATTAAAGTTATCTTAAAAATATTGGAATATTTTAAGTGAGTGCAACCAATCTGGCTTTTCTCAGAGCTGTTTTTTTTTTCTGTGTGCTGCAAATTTCTTATTATGTATACTTTAATTTAGTCATCAAATCTTGTCTCTGAAGTTTTGGCTATTGATTGCACATTTGCTGCTTCCCTGGTGCAGGCCACTCAGAGAATGGATCAGCAGGTTGAAAGGTGAACCTTCAGATAGCGATGAGGAATTTGCCAGCAATGGAACCACTCCAGGGAAAACCTCAGACAATGCACGGTAAATGCAGCTCATCCGTCACAACTGGGTGCTCATTTATGAGTGTGGCATCAGATAGCATTCACATGTCACATCAAGTCATGATGATTGAATTAAACAACAAACTGCATGGGTGTCAAACTGATTTTAGCTCAGGGGCCTCAAGGAGGAAAAGCTATGCTCAAGGGCAGGTAATATCATACTTTATATCTTGAATACTGTCATTTATATGTAGAGTTTTGTTATGCGCATCGGGCTGGTCCCAATTTCTCTGCAAATAGCGAGGGTCAATTTAAAATATATTGTTGAAAGTAAAATAAAATAAAGATAAATGAAGTAAAGTAACGTCCTTTTTGGTCCCCTGTGCATCCCGATCTGCCATTGTTCCTTCAATTTCACAAAATGAATGGAAAACATATATTATCTTTTTTTTTCCATTTGTTGATAAAATTCACAATTTGTATAGAACACATAATAAAAACAAAAAATAAATTGATACAATCAAACACAAAGATCCAGAGGAAGGAAAGTGCCCCAATCAAAATCTGGTAGCACAACTTTTTGGCAAGGAGTGCAGTAAAGTGCGAAGAAGGGCATTATAGTATTACGGGCAGCGAACTAATGAGTTTGGTCCTTTTCATTTTTTAATGATTCTTGATATTATTTTGCGGGCCGAGTGTGTCCCACAGGTTGTATGTGTGACACCCCTAATATACTGTATGCCGTGATTGTTTATGTGTAAAAGTAATACCTGGGAGTAGACTAAGGTATCACCATCAGTTGAATATCAGGCCCAACAATATAAATCCTACTTTTCATTGTTTTTCCACGATGTAGTATTGTTTTTCCATGATGCAGTATTGTCATTCTGTTTCTCTTAGGTCAAAATTACGGCATCTCACTTGTATTGAAGTATTTCCTGGAGATGCTTATACCAAACACAAGCAGATGAAGGAGCTGAGCCAGTATGATCTGAACCAGGTTTGAAAAGACAAGTGACCTTGACACAGATGCAGTGGGCCCAGTGTTACAACATTAATCCGTTCCGCTGCTGGGGTCATAAGGCGAATTGGTCGTATGACGGGCAATCCAAACTTATGTTAAATAGCTAATGCGTTTAGAACCACAGGTAAAAACATCAAAATTGTACATACATATTAAAAAATAGTACCAAAAAAGTATAGTAAGTGCTACATATATATAATATACATCATATAATATACAATCAGAAAACATCATAAATAAAAAATCTAGAAAGGATTTATTTACCTTTGACTGACGCTTGTTCTCCCCATATTCTCTAATGAGGATTATCTCCAGCACCATTTCCATATAATTTCCATTTCTTCTTACTTCTCTCTTTAACATCACTCGCAATCTTGGGAGCCATGGCTAACCCTTTCAACTTTGAATTAAGCAGTAAACTGCACTATAAATACGGTTTTGTAACCACTCACAACAAAGCTTTACCATTCAGCCATTTTTGAAACAAGTGAGGCTGACCAATAGCAAACCAGTGTCTCCGTGAGGAGACGCCGACCAATAGCAGACCAGCATTGTAGTCATGCGTTGCATCGAAGCAGTTAGACGGCAATAGTAAATAAGTGCAATGACCTAAAAATGCCAGCAGATGTAAGCAAAAAACACATTTACAGCCAAGCCCCTAGGGTCATGACAGTTGTTTTGGTCGCATAACCAGGAAAATTTCATAAAGAGGGGATGAAAAAACTCAGCATTCCACATCACAACATGAAAATAACATAAATCAGGGACGTTGTAACACGGGGGTCCACTGTATCTGTATTTCTTAAGTTAATTCTGTTTGCAGTATTTTTCATTATTGTTTATATATTTATCAAGTAAACTTGATAAAGTGAATATGTATTTAGATTGTTCAATCAAGACAACGTACACAATGATTGCTGTTAAATACAAATAAATTCTAAACACTGGTAAAAATGGGCAACCGGGAGTGCATCCTTTCAGCTTTTACATTAAAATTTTGTGGTAATCACACCAAAGCATTTGGCTCAAAATTCCTTTGTTGTTGCTGAATAATTTTGGTCTTTCTGTGTAGAGCCAACACTTCAAAGGGAATGGGAAGAAATGTCAAGAATCATCTTATCTAAAGAAAGGATTCTATGAAAATGGATTCAGCAGCCACCAGGTCCAAATATTAACAGTGAGTACAAGCCGAAAACAAAACCTTTTATTCCCAAATTTTGAGATTTTCTGTTTTCACATTAAAGTTGACAAGGGTGGCTCCAAATTTTCAAACCTTATATTTGTAATCCCCCCTCCCCAAAAATGTGGTTTCTGTAATATGGCCATCGAGTAGACTTCTTTCGAAATTTAATATTCAACTCTGGTTTGACCTCATTTGCATTTTTAACTTTCATTTAATTTACTACACATACAGAAGGAAGACAAACGGCTCCAACCTAGAAGACTACAAGACATATTTGAGAAAGGTATGTTTTGTGTGATCATGTGAACATCTTATTCTTGCTCTCTTCAGTCCAACACAGTGAAAGCAAATCTTTGTTTTTTTTTTCTTCGAAAAGATCGTCACCTCACAGCAGGTGTAATGCACAGCAGAACTCCCACGCTCAATCTTAACGTGGAGTCAGAACAATCTAACAGCCCTAATACACAATCTTGTTTGGAAGACGGCACTTTTGCTTAAAACCAAGCCACTGCTTTAGTGCATCTTCCCTATTCTCCTGCCACTGACCAATGAGAGCAGGAGTTGTAATCTACTCCCGCCCCAACTTCCATGGTCATGCCGGGTGCCGATCACGTGTCTCGTAGTCGTGCCGAGAGCAGCGCTCCTCAAAGTCACAAACACACACGCGCGCTTTAGAGGCACATACAGGAATGGAGAAATGCACAGCTTTGCAAATCTGATATTTACCTAGATTTCTTTTATAATAAATTGGAATTTCAAGTGGATACTGTCATTATTATCATGTTTGCTACGAGGCTTCACTTTAATTAGACTTCCGGGCGCCGCTTATATGACCGAGGCTCTTTATGAGGCTACAGCAGTTTAAACTTACTGTACTGTTACTGTATGAGGTTTAAAAATTTAAGATAACTAAATATGTGTACTGCAGTATTTTGACGTCCGAGGAGTGTCCGTGACAAGTGTATTTGTAGTTACCCTGTCAGTCTGTCATGCAAGAAACCTTTATAGCGAGTCTCTCAGCAATATAGCTTTATTTAAAAAACATAAAAAAATAAAATTGCGATGCACTGAGTGCGCAATAGGCGAGGCTTGAAGTAGCAAGGGATCTCTGTACAGGGGTCCTCAACTTACGACGTTGACCTGTTCTTGAGACGTGATGTAACCCGATTTTCAGTATAAGTTGGAACACCATACAAAATAGATTACTTAGATTGTTTAAAAAAAAAAGTCCTTAACCTTACCCAGAAGATTCTGGAGAAACTGGGGCAGATCAGCCAAAGTTTGTTGGCGTTTCACAGTTTTTAGACCGCTTAATAATATCTAATTTCATTTCCATGGTGATGGAGTTTCTTTTTTTTTTTTTTGATGCACTACCATCAGAAGAATATGCCTTACGCTTTGGAGCCATAACATAGGGCGAAAGGTTCAAAGAAACGATCATTTTTGCGCATTTTTTAAGTTATTTTTTATTTTGAAATATTTTTAATTTTTCCTGGAAAAACCCGCAAAGTACTGAGACCGCAATATCTGAGACCGCGAAGTAGGAGGGACCACTGTAATAGAAATAATCAGGATTGTTCTCGGTGTTCAAAATCTTTCCCTCACAAATTCCAAATAAAAGCAAGAAAATAGATGATCAGAATGCAAAAACTTGAAATAAAGTCTGTTCACTGGCTCCAAAAGTACTGACTCACAAAGTTCAAATACATCTAATTCAACACTGTCAAAATCCAAATAAAGTCTGTTGTAACTTCTTTCTGGCTTTGGCTTCAGTAGTTCTTTCGTTTCTGTCTATACTCTAGAGTGTCTCTTGTCTCCTCCTCAGCTGCCTAGTCTTCTTTCTTTTCTTCTCTCAATCAGCCAGGCCTGCTTTTATCAGATGACTTAAGCAGCTGCACCGATTGAGTCTGTGATGCATGCTGGTCAATGGAGTCCTTGGCATGTTGGCCATTTTGGGGTGTGGCGTTGCCTTATAGAAGGGGAAGTAGCATCCCTCCACTACACGCCCCTTCGTAATGCCACAGTATTCATCCGCTGCGCGCTAGAAACTAGTTTGCATTTGTTTACGTCGCTTATGATGCTAACGGCGTACAACGGAATGACGCTTAATATTATTTTTTAAATTTCCATGGGGTGCGTTTGTAACCTCGAAACATCGTAAGTCGGGACCGTTGTAACCCGTGGGCCTCCTGTATATATATTCTAAAATAAAGTATTGAAAACGTCATTATCTTATTCTTTTTTTTTTTTTAACTATTTGTTAAGTGGTATGGCTTGCATGAAAAGATTCCTCGTGTGAGTGTATTTCTTGCAACACAGCAAATGAGTGTTTCTTTCTTCAGGTGGGACTCCATGCAGCTCTCTTAATGGTCAACAGACTGCCCATCAAAAAGACTTGGAGCACTTCCTGTCATCCAGAGCTTTCCTTAGTTTTAAATTTGACAAAGATGCCATTATGAGATGTTTTGACTTCTGACATAGTGGATGATGGCCTCTAAGAAGTTCTTTAACCTGTCACAAAGAAATTTGCCCTTCCTGTTTGCTGACAGTTTTACATTGCATTGCATCTGGTCTAAGGAACTTTTGACTACAGTGGTGTCTATGACCTGCCAGGGTCATCTATTCTTGTTTTAATTATATGGCTCTAGTCTAGTTGCAGTTCTTTTTTGATGCCTCTATGTTATTGGCTTGACTACAAAATAACTTAAGGTTTTATAAATAATCTAGATTGTAATGTAAATTAGTGAAACAAAGTGCATTTGGTTTTTTTTTTGTTTGTTTTTTGAAAGATGTAACAAACCATGTTGTATCGGGAGTCATGGTTACCAATAAAAAAAAAAATTAACAATAGGAATTTAAAGACACAGTAAATTATCTGTATCCTAAGTTAGTAACCCAGTTTATAACTTTCCTGACATGTTTGCTGTTTTCTAACAGAAATTATATTATTTTGCTTTGGTTGCACTTGTTTTTTTTACATTATGTCTCAATTATTTTGCTACCCCATTTGTTTTGTAAAATGTGTTCTTTTTAATATTTGTAAACACAGACCTCCACATTTTATCATTTCACTGAAATGTGTACTACTGGTACTTGCTTGTTTGGAAATGTATGTCTGTTCTATACGGCAAAACTCATGTATTCCGATTTGTTAGCTGTTTGTTGCAGTTTAAGATTAAAGGAAAAAGAAAAGATGCCCCAAATAGACCTCTATAATCAAATGACATGTATTGAAAATATGACCTCTTCAAAAAAACAAAACAAAACAATGATTTCCTTGCTTTCACCTAAAACAAAGTCATTGCTTAAAAAAAAACTCATATGTTTTTGCATTCATGTGAAATGATTGCATCTGAATTGAGATGCGGGATCTGTTTGAAAGTTACTGTGTTGATTGCTACTTGTAAATATGGTGATATGTTAAGCTACGGTTAAACCGATCTTGTGTGGTTTGACTTCACAAATGTAAAATATTAATAAAGTAAGGTTCTCCAAGTTGTGGTTTGTATGTTTTTTTGTTTATCAGAAAGTACTGCATAAAGGCAATTCAAAGCTATGACTGCCCAGGCATTTTAAAGCACCAGATTGTCATGATGGAGTTTCTGGATTGATGGATGGAGAAATTGATGTATGGTTGAATAAGATGAACTAAATGTGATCTAAGTGTGAACATGCAGCAGGTGTGGATTTATGGGGTGGCCACTCCCACACCTATAGAGGAAAATGTTGGCATTTGTGATCACATGGATGCAGTATTCTTAAACATGTTGATATCCTGCCTGCCATGAGTTTACTTATAACGTGTATATTGAAAGATTAATTATGCAATTGGTCTGAATACAAAGTTTAAAAGACAGTTTTAAGTAAAAAAAACATACAACTTGTAGCCAACAGCCATTAACATTTGTTTTTTTATAGGTTTTGATTCTACATGAAAAATAATTCCGTTAACAAATACATTATAGACAAAGTGTTACACTTTTACTCGCGAGAATGGCTAAATGAGTAAAGAATCTGCAATCAGGTATGGTCGGGCTCATGGCCAGGCTATCTTTTTACATTCCAGTCCAACAGGTGGCGGTAATGCGCCTAAATGATTGTTGCCAACTTTTGCATCAAACAGGACGAAACACGTTTGGTCTGAGCAAAGAGGACAGATGTAAATGTGGTAAAATTATTTCTAATTTTCATTCATGTGTTCTTCAAACGCAGTTTCCTCTTTAATCTACTTTAGATTTGTTGGTTGTTCCTGTAGTGTATGCAAAATCTCTCTCGTTTATAATTTATTCTGTGGACTGTATGGCGGAGATCTAAGCTCCTTTAACTCGCGGTAATTTTAAGCGACTGTAAAGACAATTTATTGATGTTGAAAGCAAGGCATGCAAAGTATGAAACAGTTGTTACCAAGGCATTGTCCATCCTGAACGCGATTTATGTTTTCTTTCGTCACCAGCCTCAAACGACTACCTCCAATTATTGTACCTGTACATTCGTAGTTCTATTCTCTATCCCTCGGCAGCAGTATTCGCCAATAGCTCTCTGACATACCTTTGAGTTTAACAGTAATGCCGCACGAACAGGTGAAAAAGCGAACACGAAATAGACACCGTTATAAGATAGCACGATGATCATCAAACAATGATGTAAGAATTGAGAGTTGCGTGGTTTCGTTTCTTCTATAATTTGACAAGGATTGTACAGGTTGACATAACATTTTTAGCGTTCTCAAATGAAACATTCGCCCCAAAAGGTACCCTGATAAACTATTACAACTAGATGGTGAAAATAGTTGTTAGTTAAAAAACAACACTCGTTAGTCATTTACTGTTCATTGACTTAATTTCAAATGTTCCTACACTTTTTTGAGTCCTTAGTTACATTTTCTCCAGTGGTTTTGCGTTTTACTTCACTTCTGTTATGATGTACAATTCTACTGTAAAATGGTTTTGATGTTGCACAATCCAAACATAAAACAACATGGTGACAACGAGAGGTACTTGGTGAGCACAGTAATTTTATTTGTGTTACAGTGCACCATGTCCTGCTTTCGCCCAACTTCGCAAAACCCAACAAAGAGACAGAAAGCACAAAAGTCTTCTGCCACAAGTCGGTTCAAAGACATTCACATCAATGAAGAAGTCAAAATTTCAATTAACTTGTCTCTGGAGAAGTTTCGTTACAGTGATCAGAAAGGTATGTGATGTTTGCATAAAACAAGTGTAAAATGACCAATTTAAGCAAGCAGTAAGGAATGACAGTACAAGTCTCATAAAATGTAAAATTTTATTTGATCGAACAGAGATGGAATTTCCCTCTTCACTTTCCTCGAATGAGAGAGCCTTCATTCATCGTGCGGCACAGGCGTTGGGTTACATCTCTAAAAGTAAAGGGTAAGCATGTTTCACTAGACCAAGAGGGTAGAAATGACTGAAAGCATAAAATGTTTTCACAAAGACCTAGTCTGTTGCCATTTTTATTGACAATACATTGAGGATATCAATAGAAACGTACACAGAAATACAGTGGTACCCCAGTTCAAAAAAAATATTTTCAAATTGTTGTAATTTCTTAACAGTTGTATGTGTAATTGGAGAGTTAAAACTTTTGTCATTGTAAAAGCTTTATATGGTCAAAAACATTTGTATCCTTCTATCAGCAATGTGTGTGTGACAAGATTAACAAAAGAAAATACTTCACAAGGATTTGTGTGTTTAGAAAGGCCAGTCACACTCTCAGTACAATACAGGAAGAATTTTGAAAATCAGATGTATTCTGAAGACATTGAGTCTTGTGTGTTGATGAAAATGGCATTTTTTTTTTTTTTTTGGTGAACACATTATATGGCCTATGGGAATTCTGGTAAAAAAAAAAAAAAAAAGCTTCAAATTATCCATCCATTTTCTTCCGCTTATCCCGGGTCGGGACGCGGGGGCAGCAACCTCAGCAGGGAAGCCCAGACTTCCCTTTCCCCGGCCACTTCATCCAGCTCCGCCGGGAGGATCCCAAGGTGTTCCCAGGCCAGCCAAGCGACATAGTCCCTCCACAGTGTCCTGGGTCGTCCCCGGGGCCTCCTCCCAGTGGGACATGCCCGAACACCTCCGGGAGGCATCCTAACCAGATGCCCGAACCACCTCAACTGGCTCCTCTCAACACAGAGGAGCAGCGGCTCGACACCGAGTCCTTCCTTGACGACCGAGCTCCTCACCCTATCTAAGGGAGAGCACAGACACCCTGCGGAGGAAACTCATTTCGGCCGCTTGTATCCACTTCAAATTAAATGTTTTATTTTTGTGTGCACTTAACCCTTTAGGTGCCAGTGTGTTTTCAAATGAATCCTGCATTTTCATATCACTGTTTCAAAATGTAGCTTGGAAATGGTTTGTGATAAAGGAGTACTGTAAAAGTTTCTTGATGTTATATTGCTACTTTGGCAACGTGTTATTGAAAATTTAGGAATAATTATACTTTAACATAAAAAAAAATTAAGACACTAGAATTAGTATTAAGTGTTTCGACATGTGCTGTGTTGTATTCACCATTATTGAAACATATAAATGAATAAACACAAATTGCAATAATGTATTTTCTTTTTTCAGGAAAAATTCAAATCGGTTCCTGACCATCAAGAAAAAGAATCTCCTTGACAATCGTAGGTTCACCATGCCCCTGACGCTCTCCCAAACCTCTTTAAACGCCATCTGCAGCCATCTTCAGAGGTTTCCTATCACCAGTCAGGAACGTGAAGATCTTCAAGCCTGCCACAAAAGCAAGCTTTGTGTTGCTACACAACCTGGTGTGTTTGTGTTTAGAAGTTCTTATACAAAAGAACTTTTGATACAAAAAGTAGTTTACTTACAGTAGTAGTCGTGCAAACAATCAGCTTATTAAGTCAGATTTCGACAATGTGACCATTTCAAACAATTAGCTTATTAAGTCACATTTCGACAATTTGACCATTTTGTTTTGTTTTCCATCAGAGAACAGCTTTGACATGAACAGACCAAGGGGGCGCCTGGAGAGTGGCATTCCCTGGGTACCCCCGAGGAGAAAGGCGTCGGAGTTTGACAGTTTTCGACATGCACTCCCTGTGCATGAGCACGAGGAAGAGATAATCAGACTGATTCGAGAGAACAAGGTGGTCCTGATCTTAGGAGAGACCGGATCTGGAAAAACAACCCAGGTGAAAGATTAATTGCAAAATCAATACCAATGTTATTGTCTGAAATTTACAAATACTTCTCAGTGGATATAGAGTAAAGGGCCTCCTTGAGCTTTCAGTACAGTATTCATTTGTATATACTGTATATATTTTTTCAGTGCCACTTTATGTGAATTCCAGTATTCTATCCTATATAAGGGGTACACTTATTCACTGGCTTTTTTTCAGTATTCTCATTTATTTGGTAAATATGTTTGCTCAGATTCCACAATTTCTGTTGGACGACTGCAGCAAGAAAGGAGAAAGCTGCAGAATTTTCTGTACTCAACCCAGACGCCTGGCTGCTATCACTGTTGCTGAGAGAGTTGCAGCTGAGAGGGGAGAGACAATTGGCAAGACGGTTGGCTATCATATTCGACTAGAAAGCAGGTAAAACCTTTATCAATCAGAACTCCCTACTTGAAGTATAGATATACAGTTAGTGACGTTCGATGCTACTTTTTTAGACCGATGCCAGTGCGAGTACTCAACTTTTAAGAAGTCATGAATACCGAGTATTGGTACTACTAGTGCTTTTGAAACACAAAATTTCTCGCTAAAAAATCCATTTTCCATAGACGTTTTTCCTCACACGGGTCGCGGGCTTGCTGGTGCCTATCGCAGCTGAGCAGTAAGCAGGGGACACCCTGAACTGGTTGCCAGCCAATTACAGGGCACAGAGGGATGAACAACCATTCATGTACCCAGTCACACTTAGGGACAATTTAGTTTGTCCAATACACCTTCCATGCATGCTTTTGGAGTGTCGGAGGAAGCCGGAGAGAACCCAAGTGAGCTCGGGGAGAACATCTCCACACAGGAAGGCCCGAGCCAGCTGGAATTGAACTCTGGTCCCTTAACTGTGAGGTGGACGTGACAACCACTGCTCCACCGAGCCGCCCTCCCTAAAAACATTGACATAATTTCAAAGAGAGACATCATTTCAAAGAGACACTTACTTTAGTGCTCAACCTTGCAACTACTTCAACCACAAATGCGGTCAACTTTATAGTGTGCACTGGTGAAAGTTGAATCTGGTCAGACGACAGGAAATTGTTTAATGAGTATAAGTGTACTGTACATGGAAGTGACAACATTCATGTACAGTATTTGTTTATATGATGTGAAAAAAGATATGCCAAGTAAGACAACATCATATTGACAAAATAAATTCACTAAATACAACGATAGATGCCACTCCAATAGCCGGAATGAGCCCTTATTTTAAAGCTGGCCTTTGCAGCTGTACGGAGAAACTAGCTTAACTCATCCTCTCGACTATTTTAATCGTTTATCACATCACATAGATTAGCTGCCATTTAATAATAAATAAATTTAAAAATTCAACTTTCATTGTATGATAAGCCATAAGTTTCTAGTGTTAGCGCTAGCAGCTAACTATGTGGTGCATTCATTTCACAATGCAGTCCAACATTTCAAACTCAGAATAAAAGTCCATTTATGCTTTCAATGTTAATATCTGCCAATATCTAAACAATGTGTTCCCTCTATTATGGCTGACATCTATCAAGGATAATGATTGGGGGTGAAATCACTTGGGACGAGATGGGACGAGATTCCACACATTGAGAGCTAGTGAGATTAAAACTCCACTGTGTCCCTGCACAGCATGAGATCTTTTTATTTATTTATTTATTTATGGGGGGGCAGGAGAAAAACACAGCACAATGCACTACATGGTATTAAAACACACCGCCAAATGTTCTGAGAAAGCCAGACAATGCTTCGAAATAAACCTGACCATACCAAATAATGTATACCACGAGCGCTTTGAAACACTTACTTTGAAGAATTTCCCGGAAGCATTTCTTAACGATGGTGACAACTCTTTCTACCTGACAAACTGTAGATTGTAGAGAATTATTGTCACATGTGTAGCTGTCCCTCCCTCCCAGAGTTAGTTGCAACTCTCAACATTAATAACACAATGATGTTCTGGAATCACAAGCAGTTGCCAATTCAGGGCACTAAAAAATTAACATAATGTTGTATGGTGCTGGTTGCCAGCATTTAGGGCAACATCTCGCAGAAATGAGTCAATACAGTATCTAACAGAGCTCGAGTGCCCCAAAAAGACAGTTTAATAGAGTAGATGTACATCTAAACTGCACATTTTGATGCTGATATGCTGATATGCTGACATCGTTGCTGTTGCTACTATTCAATTTTGAACATACCAGGCTGAGTCAAAAGTGTCAATTTTGAACATACCAGGCTGAGTCAAAAGTGTCATCTTGTGAGTCTTGTAATTTTGTCTCATTGAAAAAAAAGTATGGGGTGAGAGCTTTCTAAGATCTCAGTTCAAATTTTAAAAAGTTTAGATAAAATTTGGTCATTTGTTATTAAATGGAAATTTGTTATTTGTTCTTGAGTGTTTAGGATTATTTTTCACCCACAACAATATATTTTATTTTTATCTGAACTCCAAATCAATAGAAGCAGCCTGACAGGAGAAAAACAGGATGCAGTTATTACTTTCTTATCACCTCTGTGGCCATACTTTGATTTTCCAGTTGAAAAACTTAACAGTAAAATACTGGTAAAAATATTGGCTTATCATGTAAAGATTACAAATTGTTCTCATTTAGGGTTTTAACACCTCTTTAAGGGAGACTAATTTGAATGGGCTTCATTTTGTAGTAAATGTTATAAAAATGATTATTTATTTTATTCTTTACTTTAATTAATTGACATTAATGACTCGAATGAATGTAGGAATTTTTTTTTAAGTAGTGTAAACATAAGTTGCTACTGTCAATGGACCATACATAACTACTGTAGGTAAAATATAAAAGTGCCCCATTATTCTTCTTGATGTAATTTAGCTTTTATAAATTATTAGAAAACCCACCTCTACTTTAGATATTTCCAGTTATTAATGTTTAACTTGACTTAATGCTTAACTTAACATTTGACTTTTAATATACAGGGTTTCTCCAAAGACCCTGTTGACTTTCTGTACCACTGGAGTTTTACTCAGGACCCTAATGGCTGGAGATGTCAGTTTAGCATCTGCCACACATATCATTGTGGTAAGCATTAACTCTACAGTGGATTACTATCCAAATGTGTTTATGTCATCACAATTTGTAATTAAGTGTTTCTGTTCACATGATTTGGTAGCTCCCAGAAAATAAATCTGACATCCTAACTTGGCTTACTGTGTTTTCTAAGGATGAGGTGCATGAACGTGATGGTCTCACTGACTTTTTGCTCACAAAGATGCGTCAAGTACTCGAGGAAATACCTACAATTAAACTCATTCTCTCCAGCGCTTCTCTGGATGTTGACTTGTTCCTCAAGTACTTTGGCGCTTGGTCCTGTCCTGTTGTTCATCGTAAGTTATTTTAAAGTTTTTTGTTTTGTTTTAAGTCTAAGATGAAATAATGATCACTTTTTAATCCTAGTGCAAGGGTCAAAATGAATGTTTCACATCGGTGTTCACGATGTAAATTTTTTACTTTGCGTCTTAGATGAATACATGGAATGGAGTCAAGCGCCTGCTGAGAGTCCCAAAGGTTTTTTAAATGACATTTAATTTGTGTTCAAGAGTGCCAGGTTTCATTAGACTTAATAGGTCATAAACAAATGCCATGGTTCATACCACACATAGTTCGTGGATTGCTAGGTGAAAAAAATGTGTGCATACTTGTAAATGCTGAATGTTCATTTGACATTGCACATTCACTGTCGGAGGAGGAGGAAGAACAGAAAAAGAGAGAAACTAACCTGGATCATATAATTTCTATGTATAGGAGGATTGTGTCAATTAATGGTGAAATGTGCAGGTTATTAAAAAACAGTATGCAAACTTTTTATTTTTTTCAATTTTACAATCAAACATTTATTTATTTTACCAGCATGCCAAAGAAGCCATAACAACATAAAATAACAACAACAATGCACCATGTCGGCGAAAAAAACAAAACAAAACAAAAAAACATGTATGAATGGATGTCAGTGAAATATCCTTACTTCACTTTTATTTTGAAGTCTCTGAGTGTTGGTTGGGTTCCGGTTAGCTTGATTTATCCTTGCGCACCACAAGATCCCAAATTATTGTTGTCATTATTGTACATAGCTACAAACATTAACACACTGCCATTAAAGAATCGTAGGCAATTGTTGATTAATGACACTAAGAAACTGCTTGGCAGTTACGCTGTCATTGTAAGATATGGCATAGTCTCCACTAGCGGCGAACGTTAGAAAGATACACATGGTGCATTTAAATGCAGTTTAACATTTGAAACTCAGAAAAAAGGCCATGATGCGTTAAACATGAATAATTGTAATAATATTAATAATAATGTGTGTACACGGGACTACTGTATGCCCTATTTTTGATCTTAAGATTTCAAACTTGTCGTCCTTAAACATACAGTGTGTTGTATTGAACACATTTTCACACATTATATTAATTTGTTATTCATTATTCTACAATTTGGACTTCCTTTTAAAATACACGAAGAATATAATATTTTTTTAGAATAATGAACTAGGGTTAAAGCACCACTATAACCAAATTGACTAATGAATGCTTGCTACCTTGAGTGAGTATTTTAAAGTCAACTTTCTGTGTAAATGCATTAGTAAATTGACTTTTGTCTTTGTGCATGTGCGTGTTTTAATTTGGTTGTTCTTTTTTTCTCTTAGTCAAAGGAAGACAGTTTGAGGTGAAACAATATTTTCTGGAAGACATTTTGAGGTTCATAGGTTTTAACTGTAAAGAAATGGGCAAACACCAGGACGAATCCCAGAAAAGTATGAATGTTTACTGATTTATATTTTTGCATTCATATATTGATGTTCAGCTCACTGTGAATCTCACTATTAGAGGAGGAGATGCAACACCTTTTGACAAAATGGTGCAAAATAGATGAGAAATCCACTGTTGAAGATGGACAGAATGCACATTTGGCATCCTCCGACTTATCCAGAAGCTGCAATGATCTGGAAACAGCGGACACCATGAAAACTCTGGTAATATGCTTGGAAATTAATAATATGCCTGACTAATTATGTTTAAAGTAATGATTGAAAGAAAAAAGTCTTCATACTGTCTAGTTTGTCTTCTTGTTATGAACGGTGTTGATTCAGATGACTCATGTTTCGTGTTAAGCCTTTTCAGGCTACCATGAGCCAATACAATACCTCGTGTCACAACTTAGTCAATTTGATTTTTATTTTATTTTTTTTTAAATAATTTCATCTCTGACTGTATAATTCATCATTAGAGTTGGGCCTCATTTGAATTTGGAAACTTCAGATTTTTCAAATTGATTCCAGTTCCGAACTGTTGATTCTTAAGAAATAAATATAAATACACAAATTAAGTAATAAATGACGGTAAAAATATCAATAAATGATGAAAATAATTTCAAATAAAGGAAGCAAACAAGTTCATTTTGTACTTCACTGTTGTTCAATTTCATTAAGTTTTCATTTTTGTGAACTTTATTATTAGTTACCCAAAGAGCTATTTTTTAGGAGAATAGAATAGATCCATGTTATTTGACCCAAGTCGGTCTGGAACCGCGTTAAAGTGGAAAATATCTTAAAATATCTTTTAACTGCAAGACAGCAGGGCGACATCGGCTCGACAGCTGATTGAGCGTGGCATGCACGCATTTGTTGATCAAGCCAGCGATTTTTGTGTGGGTAAATTATCCTTCAAATGTAAGCATTTTAGTCCATTTTCTTGGATGTTATCCCCTGTAAGTTGGTGTTGATGGCAATACAAGCACTCACTATCAGTCAGCTGCAGAGGATCAAAGCATTTTTGTATACGTTTCAACCCCCGACCACCGAATGTGAATGCGGTTCAATCCATTGCTAACGAATTGAGTTCGACCATCACGGATCTAGTGGTAATGTTAGCATTAAAAGTGGCTTTTCCCATCGCGGGTCTCAATCACGTTGAAGCCGTAATACATATTTCTGCTCTCTTCCTGCTAAATAGATCAACAACATAAGGAACAGCTCTTTCCCTCCTTACACTGGGACTCTCTTTGCTCTAAAGCACTTATAACTTTCTCTCACAAATGTGAATTAAATGCACTAACCAGCAAATATACAGAACAGAAAGCAAATGGTCCGTAATCAACGCAACATAAAAGTTCTGCATGTTAACTAAGTAAAATACAAAACAACTTACGCAAAGTCAAAATTAATACATGAATACATGTTACTCACATACATGTAAATGTATGAAAATACTGTAAATGTTGCAATTGTGACTAATAATGCTTCCAATATACTTGCAGGTACAGAGACTGGCACACGTTTCATTTTTGCCATTCCTCTAGACCAGGGGTCGGCAACCCAAAATGTTGAAAGAGCCATATTGAACCAAAAAAAAACAAACAAAAAACAAATATGTCTGGAGCCGCAAAAAAATAAAAGCCATGTAATGAAGGCAACACATGCTGTATGTATCTATAATAGCTATATTAGCCTACTATCAAAATGATTAACTACGAATACATAATGAGGCTTCATGATTAAATGTTTATTTTTCCTGCAGTGCATCCTGACACACCACATGACTACTCTGCTGTGCGATGCCGCCTCAAATTTGACTAAATTACAATATTAATGAATTATGTTTCATTGCTTTGACAAATTAAATAAAGCGGATTTTAGAAGATTTTACTCATGAGGATTCGAAAAAAACAAAATGGAACGTGCATAAGGTGGCCCTTATCTGGGCAATAGTGTGCAATAAAACGTAGCCTGCATCTATAAAAATAAAACATCAGCCACATACCTGCATAAACGCGCAGTCTGTTCAATATCGATCACATCACTGGCAGTTGAGTATGCTGGCGCTGAATTAATGCCCTTGATTTGTCGATGGGTGTTGCCTGCCGTTTTAATCTTTCTTTCCTTCACTGTCTTGGCGGAAAGAGGCGTCTTTTTTTTTTTGTATTATCCCGGTTTTGTTTATGAAGTCCTTAAATTGGTGTTCTGATATGTTAATGAATGACTCCATGTAGTCAGCAACTGTAAACGGTTTGCCACGTTTTATTATCTCCCGGGTTGCAACGAAACTTGCAGCAGTCGTGGAGTTGGAGATGCAATCCACTTCTTAAATATATTTTTGCGTTCCTCTAATTTCTGCAGATGTAATGCAATCGCACTTTTTCTCTCATTGCCAACTGGGTACTCGGCTGTAAATGTAGAACACCTTCCTTGAAAATGTCGTTCCACATTGCTATTTTTGTTATTTGACAACTTCTCGCTACAGAGCAAACATTCAGGCAATCCTTCTTCATTGGCAACGAATGCAAAAGATTCGGTCCAAGAAATTTTGAATCGTCTGTTCTCCTCAATTATTTTTCTCTTTTCCCCTTTGGGATCCATGGCTCATGGCCGCTGGCTTGTTTACTACGGCCACTTGCCTAGCATCCCGCCCTGCTAACAGAAATGCCTGTCTCAGGTTTTGACGTAATTCTTCGGTGACAGAAATGTTGAAATGTAATATTTATTTTACACATTTTTACAGCATTGGAAAATGTTAAGAATGTTTTTGTCATGTTTGTTCCCCTACAGAAACCACATTAAAATGAAAAAAATATTTTTCTCCCCCATCTTTTTCCATTTTCAATCATTTTTGAAAAAGCTCCAGGGAGCGACTAGGACACCGCTAAAGAGCCGCATGCGGCTCGAGAGCCGCGGGTTGCCGACCCCTGCTCTAGACTTGGCATCTCACTTAAAAAAGTTTTTTTTTTTTTTATGTCTTGTTTGTCATAAATATACTGAGAAATATTAATATTTTTATTGTTCTTTTTTTCTGTAAGAAGGCGTGCTCCTTACAAATCCAAACATTGTAAATGTTAAAAAAAAACTATGAGACAATGTCTACCTTTTGTCATTCTGTTTTGCAAAACAGAAGTAGTTATGTGGATTTTCTTTTACATCTATAGGTTGAAACAGATATTATTTAGAATAGAATTGCTTTGAATCTTTTTTTTTTTAATTGAAAATTGATTCTGAATTAGACCCCCCAAACATCCAGATCAAACTGCAAAACTGCCAAAGATTCCCATCCCTTGAGTTGACACTAATTTTGCTGGGGGTAAATGCTGCAGAATGAAGTTGATTGGGGACTCTCAATACTTGGCAGCATATTATTGCAGTCCCCACTTACCATTTTGTATTTGCCATCCTTGCTATTCAGTACCAGTTGGTGACTGACTTTTTATAGGAACAGCAGGAGAGCACAAATAAGCTAAGTGGAGAGCAGAAATTGATGTCCACAAATATTATTTAGATCTAATAGATGTAGGTATTATTAATTGGAGCAAGTACATTACTGAATAAATGACAATGTTTTTTATTAAAGGATGGACTCATAAATGGATCAGCATAGAATGAGAAGAGGGAAACATCAAATATATTAGATCATATTTAGGTAATAAGATTATTACACCTTTTACTATATTGTATAATTTCTTTTTCTTCTGTGAGGCCCATTGAGACCTGTGGTGATTTGGGGCTGTACAAATAAATTTTATTTGTTTTTATTTGATATACTGTTTTTTGTTTTTCTTTTTAGAAAATGAGCATCACTGAAATATCTACATCTATGGACTTTAATTTGTAAATGATTCCTTTTTTGTTTTTCTTATATTACAGAATTTAGAAGGCACAGAGCAGTTGGAGCCATGGCTCCAGAAAGAAATGGATACCTGCATAGCTAACATTTTTATGGGCGACAATGAGGAATATGTTGTTCAGCTGTTCAACCTAATTTTCCATGAAAATGTTAATGGTATGTCTTTGAGTTCTGATTGAACATTTATTTATTAATAAATTAATAAATTTATTAATAATTTATTCATTAATATTCTGTTGGCAGTGTCCAGGTGGGTTCCAAAGTTAATTCATATATTATTGAGGGAGAGTCTGTTCAATTCAACTCTTGTTTAGAAATGGGAAGATTGCTTTCTATATTAGATTACCATACACAAAGTAAAATTCAGTATTTCATGATTGTCTAAAATTCAAATAAAAATCATTATTTCACAATATTAGAATATCATAACAATTGTAAACAATGTAGATTCCCTTTAGCTAATTAACGTGAAACACCTACAGAGGTCTTCCTCAGCTTTTAAATGGTCTCAATTTGGTTTATGAGATTCTGTGGGTGGAACCTGAAGGTTCTCACAAAGCCAAAACTACCAATGGATGATTATAATAGCCATCGAGCAACAGAATACTTGATTGACGAGCTACTGTAACTCATCTGACTCATCAAACTCATCTGCCTTAAACTCAATTGAAACCCGAGCAAAATACTGATGGCATATTATTTCAATAGACTTGATTTTTTTGTTTTTTTTCTTTGATGAGTGTATTTCTGTAATAAGCAAACCTGAAAGGGATGAAGACTTGAAACACTTCACTGTGTGTGGTGAACTATTAAAACATCATGCATGTATAAGGAAAGTGTTGGGCACTGTACATATTTTCCCATTGAATTTGACCAGTTTTTTTTATTTTTCTTTGTGTCGATTTCCCTAGTTGACTATATGCACAGCGAAACAGGGGCCACACCTTTGATGGTGACAGCAGGTCGAGGTTTCGTCACTCAAATGGAGCAATTGCTTAACATGGGGGCGGACTTCAACCTGAAGGCTTCAAATGGATGGTATGTTTTCTTCATTGACTTTTTTGCACTGTTGCCAGAACAACTGAAACGTAAACTGTTTTCACAGTAATTTACCAGTACGTTAAAATTGTACAAAGAAACTGCTTTATTTAAAGGACTGCCTTGGACTTTGCTGAACACTTCAAGCAGGTAGATGCTGTTGATCTTCTTCAGTCTTCAATGTGAGTATGATGTTGTCTAGGGAATGCACTTCTACAATTGCAGCTTATATCAATTTTATGGTTATATACTATATATACCTCATTGTAACAATAGCGGGTGGTCACTTATTTATGACAAAATAATTACAAACCCAATTCAATGAAATTCGGATGTGTAGGGTCATTAATAAAAACAGCACAATGATTAGCAAATTCTTTTTCAGTCTTTGTCCAATTGAATACACTACAAAGACAAAATATGTTAAAACTTATCAACTTTAATTTTTTACAAATATTAGCTCATTTAGAAGCTGATGCCTGAACCAAAGGTGAGATAGGGAGCAAAAAAGACAAGGTTAAGGAATGGTCATCAGGCATCTTTTTGGAACATCCTACAGGTGAACAGGCTATGCAAGGAATTTGGGGATTTCAGCATCAACGGTCCATAGTATCATCAAAAGTTTAAGAGATTCTGAAGAAATGACTGCATGTAAACTACAAGGCCAAAAATCAACTTTAAATGCCTTTTACATTCGATATCACTGTTAAAAGCATATGTGCTCTGGAACACTTTTTACAAACACAGGAAAACAAATCAGGACTCTCGCTGTAAAAACCAATGAGAACCATAGCTAATTGTCAATTGAAAAGATGATTCAAATGTATTTTACTATTTTTATTAGATTTTTTTACCTCTATTTATCATTAGTAAATGTATCCTTGCTGTTTCAAATTAGGAATCATACGGTGTTTATTACATAGTCACTGGGGTGGGTCACAATCCTCTCTTTCGGAACCACTGCCTTGGGACACACATAGGCAGAAGTGGGCAACTGCAGTTCAGAAGTGTGCCCTGTATGATTTTAAATGTTTATTCCTATATAAGGATGTTATTCCTCGTCATTTGTGTTTTTGTTGCCAATTAGTTGAACGTGTCATCATTTAACTCATTTATGTTCAGAGCATAAGCAAATAGAAAAACACTTTAAATGCATTGGGCAGCACACATGTGTAAGATGAGTTGTTTTGACAAAAGCTATCACGTATAGGACACTGCTGCAATACAATATTTGTGGTTGCGATGTCAAATGCAGAAATAATAAACTATAAGTCTTTTGTCAAGAACCATTTTTTTCGGAAGGCTACTCGTTCGAGTAATAAAGTTGAGTAGTCACAGATTGATACCAAGTACCAAAACCACCAGTAATTCACTTTTGATAAGAGAGCAGGTAAAATTCCATTTACTACATATACTCAACATATACATATAGTTAGGGATGTTGATTGCCACTTTTTTTTTCATACCAACCTAATCTTAATTTCTTGAGTAGTCACCAGTACCGAAACCTTTTTTGAGAGAAAAAAAATTCCCTGACTAAACACTGACAGATAATTTGAAAGAAATGAAATTCATTTCAACGTAGCTTTTTCCTTAAAATTTCATGAAATTAATGGCAATTTACTATTGTTCCAATTTGAAGTTTTTAGTTTGTGGTTGTAAAAACTGCTCCAAGAGAGCAGCTGATACTAGTACTAGCTGCAATCGTGATTACTGATACCTTGAAACAAGGCCAAGTATCAGCCCGGTGCATAAACTTGGTCTTATTTGCCTATACTTATGTATATAAATAAAACAATCTATTTTATAATTAATGTGAAACATCTCTATCAGTTTAATTCAGGCAAAGTATTGAAGTCAATATTGTATTCGGATATCTACTCTAAATCACACATACAGAAATAAACATGTTCTCACAGGTGTCTTTGTTTGTGCAGTGCCATTAAAACGATGACAGACCAGATTGAGTCCCCTCTAGTTCAGTGTGCCAGTGCTGAGCAGCGCACCGAAGACCAGGACCTGCTCAAATTGTACCACCACAACTTTGATGATGAGTTTGTAGACTTAGATCTCATTATGGACCTGTTGCACAAGATCTGCTCAACCACATGTGATGGTGTGTTTCTCTGAAAATTGTTAAAGCCCTAAATAATAATTGTAAATTCTGGCTTATCACATTACAGAGAACAAGTTATATTTTACCTCCACATTCTGCACAATTGTTTTCTCAATACCTTTTATGATTTGTCTTTTGCATATAAAAAGTCTTTTTTTTTTTAAACACAAGAATCTCTACCCTCATCTTCACAGAATGCTTTTATATTAGTATGCAAAAAGGGGAGACATTGGTTTGTAAAGGGTTAGATCATCATTATTATTATTATTATTTTTACCTGGTATTATACCACTTTCAAGAAACATTGTACGGTACTTCCTAACCCCCTAAATTTTATTGTATTTATTTGTCTTAGGTGCAGTGCTAATTTTTCTACCTGGTTATGATGACATTGTGTCACTCCGAGACCGTGTCCTCTACTATGACAAGAGATTTTCTGCCTTTTCCTCAAGGTAAAGTATAAAAGAATTTGGTTAAGCGCTTCAAAAACAGCTCAGTAAATTGTTGTAGTAATGAAAGGTCACATGTTTTATGTTGAGATACTTAAACGGAAAAAAACACTAAACTGTTTGTGGGTACAAATAAAGATATTTAGAGTCAAGTAGATTTTTCATTTCATACACTGATGTATTTATTCAAATGTAGCATATTTCTCTGAGAAAAAAAAAAAAAGAAATCTGAACTCTAAGGTATATTGGTAAGCCTAGAGTTTTAGAATTCCAAATGTTTTGGAACCCATTTCATCAAACACTGTTGATTTAGCTTAGGTAACTCTGCTGGCACGTTTGATTCCCAGGTTCTGCGTTATATCCTTAAAATGACATAATAGAACCTAAGAAAATTTCTTGTGATTGATTATCCCAGCCTTCAGGCACTCTGATGCCATTTTTAGTCAGTATCAAGTGGCAAAATGGCATCAAGTGGCAAAATGGCTTATTATTTGGGGGGGGGTACTGGTTCGTGGATCAACTGGTACCTGGCTGCGTGGGCTGCACCCGAAATAATGTTTTGGAAATGATTTAGTTTAACAGTTCATACATTTTTGCTTGATCTTTGTTTTTTTATTTTGCCGCTGCTTCTGGCCGCTGTTGATATTACATACATAGTGAGAAGGATGATGTGGTTTTTAGAGTAACCAGCAGCAGCAGTCCCCCCGGTCTGCAATTTAAATCTAAAGCGTTGACCGGTCCTTGGTGGTAAAAAGGTTGGAGACTGCTGATCTAGAACATATTGTAAACATATTTTTGGACATGGCTTCCCCTTTAACTCAGACATAAGGTTAATCATTGGAATTTTTTTTGAGACTTATGTTTGACCTCCTTGATCAGGAAAGAGCAAGGTTGGGACAAAAATAGCCTGTTTATCACTGTATGACATGTGTACCTTCTTGGCTCTACGTATTATTTGTCTCAGGTACCAGGTGTTCACTCTTCATTCGGACATGCCAAGCATTGAACAGAAAAAAGCCATGAAATCATCACCACCAAATGTTAGAAAAATTGTAAGTATTTGTTTCCATATTAACATGCTAGAATCTACGGTATTTTTCTCAAGAAAATCATCACGGTTACTGGATTTTCTATTGAACTTAAAAAAATGGAGACATGCTCTACATATTGTGTGTCGAATGGCCTTCAGTCAGCCAAAATATAGATACATTGTATATTATTTATTTCGCTGCACCCTCTGCCCCCATTCAGATTCTTTCTACTAACATTGCTGAGACAAGCATAACCATCAATGATGTTGTTTTTGTGATCGATTCTGGAAGAGTCAAGGAGGTATGAACGTTCTACAAAATATTTACAAAGAACCATTGTTTATCAATAGACAAAATGCTGTACCTGCAAACAAAATGTCTCCTCTTTTGCAGAAATCATTTGATACTATCAGTCGCATCTCAATGTTAAAGACAGTCTGGATTTCAAAGGCCAGTGCTCTTCAGCGAAGAGGAAGGTAAAGAAATATTCAGATTTTGTTTTAGCAATCATGATTCTAGTGGTGATCAAGTGGAATCAAATATTTCTTCTCCCCAGATTGTACAAATCGAATTCTAATGAGTTGAGACAATATGTTAAACACACCTAAAATACAATACAATGATTTGAAAATCATATTTTTACATTTTCATTTAATCTTTTTTTTTTTTTTTTTTATCTAGGAAAAGGTTCCACAGACAAGCAACTGACCCATTATGCATAGTAGCACAGTGACTACACAGGCATTAAATACAACCAAGTAGAAAATATGCACCAATTAAATGACAAATGCATTTTACCAACATTATTGATTTTGAAATGTTTTTAAAGTGGCAGTCAGAAGTATTTAATAACTTCTAGTGACATCCACAGATTTTGAAGTATGCGCACTACGGTATCTCAAGGAGACCATAATTTTCAAGCCTATGAACCATTTCTTTAGAGAGAGAAATTTACAATCTGCCACTGATTTCAGTGGGCAATAGTGCGGAATCCACAAAAGTTGGGCAAATGTTAGAGATCGACGGATATGTGTTTTACAGGGTTAATATGATTATCGTTCCCAATTTTTAAAGCCGATATTTATTTCACAAAATCAAGACATTTTTATAGCCGTAAAATAGCCACTGAACATGTCTTGCAAATATTTGTATTCTGTTTTTAAGTTTAAAAACAACATTCCAATTTCCTTTCAATTGCTTTTATATTTTTTTCACCTAAATTTGAAATAGCCAAGTCCATTAATTCACTGATAATACATTTTTGACTAAATTGAATAAGGAATTGAAATTTGAGCATGTCCACAGAGCGGGGCGCTGTCGACCAGGGATCTGCTTCCATCTTTTCAGTCACCTAAGGTTCAACAATATGCAAGAGTATCAGGTTCCACAGCTGCTACGGATGCCTCTGCAGGTAGTTACAGTTTCAGTTTTAATGTCATTGTGTATGTTTGGAGCCTTTTGGATGCACAGAAGTTCCATAAATACTGTGTTTTAGGAATTATGTCTGCAGACCAAATTGTTGACTCCCTCTCCAGTATCTGAATTCTTGTCTAAGGCTCCACAACCCCCTACTGCACATGCTGTAAGAAGTGCTTTGCAGATGCTCAAGGTAAGAAAAACAGACCAATAATGATTACTTAACAATCCAGCACACACATCTTCAGTATTTTTTTCAACTACGTCTTTTTCATCAGACAATAGATGCTATGAACCAGAATGAAGACCTAACTGATCTTGGCTTCCATTTGGCTGATCTCCCTGTTGAGCCTCATCTGGGAAAGATGGTGCTATGTGCTGTGGTCCTGAGGTGTCTGGATCCCATTTTGACTATTGTCTGTACATTAGGTTATCGGGATCCCTTTGTTCTTCCTGTCCAGGGCTCTCAGAAGAGAGCGGCTCTTCAATGCCGTAAACATTTCTCTTCTAACACCTTCAGTGATCACATGGCCATGCTGAGAGTTTTCCAGGTATTTTTATTTAACTTTTTTTCTCAATTGAGTTACAAATATCTGATTCATGTACGATAGACATTTCAAAAAGTTAATTGTAAGTTAATTGTGTGACTGATTATTAACTCTTTTGAAACTTCCTGTTCAGAGCATCCCTCAGCAAATACTGTGTTTTATAATTTATTAGAGATGCATTACATTTTTGGCCAGTGAAAATTTTGGTTAGTAAAACTGTTTTCAGCCAAAAGACAATTAAAACCAAAACAACGTCCAAAAAAGGATGATGTGATGAAGCAAAAACCTCAGCCAGAAAGCATCTGTGTGACTTTCACATGAGCACACAGGATAAAGAGAGGGGTGCTGCTTGACAGGCAACAATTGGATTGCATTTCAGTTGGTCGAGAAAAGAGAGCACTTCTGAGCTTCCATTTCTTTCCTTGGACTAAGGGCGAACCATAAAAAAGAAGATCTACTAAGGAAGATGCAAAATCACATCATATATCAATGTTTTTGCGATAGCCCTTAAAAATAAACGCACCAAAACATACATGGATGACAATGCAATAGCCATTGGAGGCTTTTATTTTTAATTTGGCTTTCATAGCTGTGTTAGTATAGTGACTAGCTTGAGTTATCTGGCTCTGCTTTTTTTGCCATCATAAGTATGTGGTGCATTCAAACGCAATAGGACACCGGGCAGTTTTCTGTACATTTAACGCAACACAGTAGTCAGTCACATGATGCTTGTAACAATCACTTTTCCAACAATCAGTCATGTTGATTACATTTTGCAATTTTTTTCTATGCACAGTGACCTCATCTAATCAAGACCCAATACTGTCATCTATTTTAATACTTTTAAGTACTTTTTCCAACTTAATCATCAAATCAGAAGAGCTGAGCAATCGGTGGCCAAAGCGACGAGTCACTGATGTAATGCCCAACTGAAGCAGGTTTTTGACGGGGTCATTACAGACAGGCCTGCTCATTTGAGCTGTCATGAGGCTTCACATCATAAAGCCCTCGCCAAAAGAGTGGAAGCATTCAGCAAAGGCGGTGTTCTGCCAGCAACAGATTGCCACAGATTGCCCAGCTATGCAAAACAGATCTTGGAGACTTTATGAATTCCTTTAAAAAAAAAAAAAAAAGAAAGAAAAAAAAGTTGTTGACAATTTCCGTAGCTGGTGCTCCTAATTTGGGTTCCTGTTGATGTCATTTCAAATTGTGATGCTAAGAGAGATATGGGAGTCATGTTTTCATTTTTTTTTCTTTAACACATCTTTTTCTAATTTTTTTTTTTGTGATAGCAGGACAGTCAATGTATACTACTTTATATTTGTCAGGCATGGCAGAAGGCTCACAGTGAGGGCTTGGAGAGGTCCTTTTGCGAAAAGAACTTTTTGTCCAACGCCACAATGGAGATGATTCTTGGCATGAGAACACAGCTCCTGGGACAGCTTCGGGCAACTGGTTTGTTCTAATGATTTTCATTTCCACTAAAATGCGTAAATGCTCCTCAGCTCATTCTTGGCTTTTCTTCTTATAGGTATTCTGAAATATTTGAATGCAATTTATTTGCCCAAATTCTCCTTTCATAATTATTATTTTGTTCCAGGCTTTGTGAGAGCTCATGGGAATGGCGATGTACGTGACATGAACATCAACTCAGAAAACTGGGCAGTGGTGAAGGCAGCCCTGGTTGCTGGCATGTACCCAAACCTGCTTCACATTAACCCTGAGACAAACCTGCCCTCTAGTAATAAGGAGAAGAAAGTTAATTTTCATCCTACATCCACGTTGAGTCAGTCCCAGACCAAGGAGGTATGGAGATTAAGTTATTCTTTTGGAATACATTTTTATTTTCGGTGTTAATTTTCGATGGTAATCTTCTGGAAGACCAAAAATTCTAGTAGACACCTGTAATGCTTGTAGTTAATCAACCACAACTTTAGACTGAATTAGGGTCAAATGACCACAAATGGAGGTTGTGTGAATAACCAAACAAAACTGCAGATATCCAAACGTTATGCGATTTTTACCTCTCTATAAGTACATTAGATGAAGAACAAAAATGAAATCACCGATATTTTACTTTATTAGAATTTCATCACTTTGTTTGCAATATCTAATCAAATAACTAGGCCTCCGTCCGCCATTCTAGTGGTTGGAATGTCAGTGAATCAAACTAAAAAAAAAAAAAACCTGTCTATGTTATATACCCATTGGTATCTGAATTTAAAACGAGCAGGAAAGTTGTGTTGCATGGCAACCAACGACTGTAAAGAGCTTCAGCAGCTCGACAAAAGAGCACTGCTATCTAGGGGATGTCTATCTTTTAAAGTTATTTAAAGTAATTGACCTATTTGTGACTCTCATGAAGATAAGCAATTAAGATCGTGAATGAATGCATGCATGCCACTCTTTTGTTGTGGGCAGTTCTTACAACAAGTCATCTGTATATCTTGGGTGTTTACGTCATATGAACCTACAATATTCAAATTGTGACAACCATAAATCCACAACTTTTGTTAAAATGTACCGACCCAAAAAAGTGTTCAACCAAATCCTGTCTGTTCTGTTTTCATTTACATTTTACAAAACATCCAAATTTCATTTCAATTAGGGTTTGTAGTACTGTAAATAAAACACCTTTTTTATTCTCTCCAGGATAGTGCTTCTAAACTATCACAGGCCCTTCCCACAGACTGGTTGGTTTATGATGAAATGAGCAGAGGCCACAGGATTGCCAGTGTTCGTTATTGTACTGTGGTGACAGCCATCACTGTGGCCATATTTGCAGGTGGCTCTGGACATCTCAGCTCTGTCCTGCTTGAGGCTCCTGTTCAGAAAGGTACTTTTAACTCGCTTAACTTAAAGAAATACAGTACACATGTACCTTAATTCAAAAACACAGATAAATGCGCTGTTTGTACCTACATTTTCTGCAACATTCACTAAATCCACCCTGAACTGGCTGCCAGCCAATTGCAGAGCACACAGAGGCAAACAACCGTTCTGTTCACCCAATGACACCTAAGGACAATTTGGTGTGTCCGATACACCAGGCAAGCATGTTTCTGGAGTGTAGGAGGAAGCCGGAGTGCCCAGAGAACCCACGCCGGTTCAGTTCATACAAACTTAACATAGGTTTGTATTGCCTGCCATATATACACAGTGGGCCCCCGTGTTACAACATTAATCCGTTCCGCGGTTGGGGTCGTAAGGCGAATTGGTCGTATGACAGGCAATCCAAACCTATGCTAAATAGCTAATGCGTTTAGAACCCCAGGTAAAAACATCAAAATTGTACATACATATTAAAAATTGGTACCAAAATAGTATAGTAAGTGCTACGTATATATAATATACATGTACACAATCAGAAAACATCATAAATAAAACCAGCATTGTAGTCACGCATTGCATGGAAGCAGACGGCAATAGTAAATAAGTGCAATTACATGTGTACAGTGTGTGTGTGTGTGTGTGTATATATATATATATATATATATATATATATATATATATATATATATATATATATATATATATATTAACTACTCTACATATGACATTCAAACTCTTGAATCTTGAACCACTGATGTAACAGTCCATTTTGGTAGAAAAGTCTAGTTTTGGCACATTTAAATTTCAACAGTTCACATAGTCTACTAATCCATTATTTTCATACATTTTGATTACAATTTTTACATTTTAGAGATTGCATTTGCAGAAATTCAAATGGGCTTCTCCGTTAAATTAATATTTTTGTCAATAAATCCAGAGTTTTCTCTGTGACAAAAGCCTGCTTTGTAAATCTTTTTGCCAAACGTTTACCTTTTAATACTTTTTAATACTTTAATACTATTCTTACTTCCAGTGTTCATTTTATTTTAAAAATGATTAAAAAAAAAAAACTTCTGTTAAGGTGCTCATTAAGGCATACAACGTGCAAGGAAAAAAACAAATCTTACCAGTTTTGATAGATTTGGATGGTTTTAAATAAGTTACTTAAAATTGCGATATAATGCCAATGTGGTTATCGACCCATCCCTACTCTTCACAGTTGAATATTGTATACAGTGGGCCCCCGGTTTACGAGGGCTGGGATCGTAACGCGAGTTCGCCGTATGGCGGGCAATCCAAGCTATGTTAACTCATGAATGGCTGTAAAACTCCAGGTAAAAATATAAAAACTGTATATACATATTAACAAATGGTATCAGAATAATATAGTAAGTATAAAATGCACAATAAATAGTTATTTTCAGCACTCAGACGCAATCCAGTCCATAGCATGTCGCCATTTTGATAGTGAAGCAGACCATTATCTTAGGGTATCGTGACGCAGACCAATAGCAGACCAGCATCTGAGTGACGCGTTGCAGCGTAGGCAGTTTGACTGAACCAGAAAATAAGAGCAATTACCTAAAAACGCCTGAAGATGGAGACAAAACAAAACAAAAACATCCAACCTCTAGGTTCATGACAGTTGTTTTTGACGTAAAGCGGGAAAAATACCATAAAGAGGGGACGAACAAATGTCTCAGATCACGTCGTAAGCTGAAAAAAACGTAAGGCAGGGATGTTGAACACCAGGGGTCCACTGTATTGTTATAATATTTATTTTACTTCATACCTTTGACATCTTCAGTAAGTTATTTATCATACATTCCTTTCTTGTTTTGCATGGAATAATAATATTGACTGTTTAAAGAAAAGCATGTTCTGATCTCTAAATCAGGTTTTTGGCACACTTTTAACTGTCTAGGGTCACATGAACATTTTTTCAAAGTTAAACAAGTCTGCATATTTGTTGTCCATCTATTTCATTGACAAGTTGTTCTCCAGTAAGATTTATTTAGTTCAATTTGTATTTGACTCTAAAGATGCTGCCTCTTTGCCATTATGTTCCATCCTTCAGAGAGTCCAGTGGATGACATGAGTGACAGTGAGACGGAGGCCACCGTCACTGAGTTACAAATTGATGATTGGCTCATCTTCCAGACAAATCGCGAGGTGTGGAAAAGTACTTTGTTTTACAAATATTTGTTAGAAATTAATTTTTTTTAAATTACAAAAAAAAAAAAAAAACCTTTTCAGAGGTTTTTGTAACTTCAAAATGTTAAAAACAATAGATAAATAAATAATAACAAATAAAAGCATTCATAGCCTTTTACCAAGAAAGGTTAAAGTAAATTTCAGGCCCATTTGGTACCCATTCGTAATTGGAGTCCAATTGTGGTAAAAATCAGTCAATTGTCTTATTATTGGCCGAAAGAGGACAATGCATGTCAGAGTACAAACTAAGGTAGTATTTTTTCGAGTCATGACTTTAGGAGAAGGTATAGAACAAGGTCTGCTGCTTTGTCGGTTAATGCGCACAGTGACTTACATTACAGTAAAACTCTACAACGAAACCTGCGTGTGCAAAAAAAAAATCCCGAACTGTGCAAATAAATCCATGCATTAAAGCCTTTCCCCTTTTCTTACTTCCTCACAAAACGAAAAAAAAACCCTGTTGCATAATACGAAATGTTTTTTCAGCATTTGCATTGCACTGAAATTCACCACGGCGAAAACTAGCCTGCAGCGAGAGTCTAACTTGGTTTATGCTTGACGCGCCGGCACGCGTTTTGCACCACATTATACCCTCATTGGCTTTCCCCCCGCTGTCAGGCAATATTCACCCATACTCTAGGTGGCGGTAATTGGACTCTACAGCATACAAACAACACTCCTCTATAACAGGGGTAGAGAATCCTAGTCGACTCAAAGATCTAAACAAACTTCTCATCCCCAACATGGTGCTCGCCAGGAGTTGTTTACGGTATTTAGATCACGGTACTGTATTCCTTTTGAGACAAATCGTAAAGGATTTTTTACCAGCGAACTGAACTCCCAAAAGCAATCGTTCATCCGCCATGTTGTCCGTCGTAAAAAAAAAAAAAAAAAAAATCAGAAAGTTACACGTTGCGGAAAATCTGTTCTGCGTGGACTGCGTGGAGGGGTGTAGTTGCCTAAATAACGTCATTTGACACGCAGATTTTGCGGAAGCGTCAAGCTTAAACTAAGTTAAACACCTGAAGACAAGATATAAGTAATAAAGATGAACAATGGATGAAGCAAAGTAAAAGACATTATGCAAGAAATTGATGTAAGTATGAAAATGAATGCATATTGTAGATTTGGCATTTTCTTTCTTTTTTTCATTAACTTCAGTCAGATTGTAGATTGCACAACACATTTTTTTGTTTACATCTGAGACATAGATTTGATATGGTTAAAAATCCCCTTTTGTGAAAAATTTAAGTACCGATAGCTGTGACATTGTTCCTCTCGCAGTTCATGATTTGTTTTCCTCGCTGTCAGTTTCAACCAATACTATTTTATCATTGTCTTAATAACTATACTGGAATGAACAGCCATGCACTCAGCCAGTACTTTTCATAGTTGTTTGTGTCCTCAATAAAATGAACATTTATGAATAGTTATGACTAAAGAACATGTCAATTAAACTATTGTAAATTTGATAGTTTTTCCTAAATGGTTAACTTTGAATGATTCTTTGAAGTAAGCATGCTAGGCGTTTTTTCATTCATTACCTCCAGGCTGTATTATGAGTATGACTTTGCAATATGCTTTCAGTCAGCAGAACTGCTGTTTGACCTAAGGAGCAAGTGGCAAAATCTTTTCAAGAGAATTTGTGCTCTGTCAAAACCTTGTTCTCAACAAGATGAAATGACCATTGAAGTCCTAGTTTCTGTAAGTCACTTTTTTTTTTTAATAAACACTTGTCGAGTTTTTTTCTTGTAACACTTGTTGTCCAATTTCCCCTGAGCTTGTCCATACACACCCTTGTCTGAGCAGATGCCTACATTTTACATGTACATGTGAAAAAATACTTTGTCTATTATTAGTGTTGCAAAACTGCACTGCATAAAACCTTATCCCATACTGTTTCCCAACAATATTGGTCATAGTTCTCTGTGTAGTCTAATAATAATAATAATGCTGCAGAGAAAAACATTACATGTCCTATCCCCTGTCAATACCATCTAAGTAGGGCTGCACGATTATGACCAAAAATATTAATCATGATATGACCATATTATGGTCAATATTGAAATCACAATTATTCAACATGTATGGTCAAACATGTATCTGTAGTGCTTCAAGGCTTCAAGGCTTGATACTTACAAATAATAATAAACTAAAATAAATAAATAAGATAAAAATTAAAACAAATTCACAAGACATGGCAAAAACTTGGCAAACAGGCCAACACAGCTAACTTACTTGCTGAGTGCAAACCAATGAAAAAAAAAAAGACAGTGAGTTATAATGCTATTGAGAGTTTAGAGTTATTATTTGAGTTATTATTGCCATTACTTCAGTATTACTTGATTGTGATTGCACTGGAGTAAAATTTCCCTGATATAAATGTTGCACTGTTCTACTTTGCTGTTAAAATGTCATTTTCTGTCATTTCAAACCAAACTTATGACATTTTTCGGATATTTCAAAATGGGTTTCAATTGACATCTAGTACAGTATATATTAGGAGTCAGGTGAGAAACTATATGCTATTTCACACAGGCAAATAATTTATTAAGGTGAGCAAAGCTGAGGCTTTTGTCATTCAAACGTGGGAAACATTGCCCCCTGGTGGTAGGATGAGATGTGCCACATTTTCCGCACTATAAGGCTCACCTAAAAGCCTTATTTTTTTTAAAAAGCTGATGGTGCGCCTTATAATCCGGTGCACCTTATATATGGATCAATATTGAGATTGGGATTCGTGGATGGGGAATTAACTGATAAAGTTAGCTTTACCTTTTTCTTTTGTGTGTTTACAGTTGAACAAGTTTGGTCATATTGACAGTGAGTTATGATGCTATTGAGAGTTTAGAGTTATTATTTGAGTTATTATTGCCATTACTTCAGTATCACTAGATTGTGATTGCACTGGAGTAAAATTTCCCTGATATAAATGTTGCACTGTTATACCTTGCTGTTAAAAGATAAGCTGTCACGGAAATACTAATAAAATAAAACATAAGACAGTTGTTTATTCATTTTGGGACTGAATGAAGTTGTCAGAAAGCTGGTTTGTAATCTACTTATAAAGTTTGACTGCTTCTACTGTTGTGCCTTATAATGCAGTGCGCCTTATATATGGAAAAATGTTTAAAATGTCATTAATTGAGGGTGCACCTTATATTCCGGTGCACCTAATAGTGCGGAAAATACGGTATTTGATTTGACTTGTAATAAAAAAAAAAGAAAAGTGCTTTACTTTTTAAAATTTTAATATCACTGAGGATCTTTATTAGCTTAATTAATTGTGGCAGCCAGTATCATGATCAAGATTAAAATGTGATTAATTGTGCAGCCCTACATCTAAACATTATGGGTTAATTTTAGTTCAGATTTTTCTGTCAGATAAACATGAGGGAGGGAGGAAGGAGGGAAGATATAGCAATATCATTCCACCTGCAATGACATTTTTTACTTAACAAGGCCTATCCCATGGTTTGATTTAAAGAAGAAAAAAAATACTGTAAGGTGTATTTTAAATGTGAGAAATACACATAGTATGTCTCCTTTAGTGCTGGAAAAACTGTCTTCAAGATACACTTTACTAACAAAATGGCATGATGTAGGTGCTTACAACAGCAGAGCATGAAGCAGGCTTGAAGCAGCCAACAGGGATAGGCCAGCGTCCTTGGCCTTTCATGACACAGAAGCTCCTCCAAAATTCTAATTGCAGCAAAAGGATTTCCCACACCACCACCAACGACAGGTACGCAGATACTATCCACCTGTCAATAACTTCATTTTATACCCCGGTTTGTGCAAGTTCAGCAGGAGTCCTTGCACTTAATCCATTCATTAGTTCCTACTGGCCTTTATGTATGCATATTCATGCACTATCAAATTTCATGCAGTATGTATTGTTTAGACCATTTTATGAATTGACAAGTCCTTACATTTTAAGTGACATTTTAATCACAATATTTTAAATCCCTTTGCAAATATACAATTCATGTACAAGAATGCTGAATTGTTTTTGCATTCATAGCTTTAAATCTTTGATTGGCTTAAGTACAGTATACTGTATACAAATTCAAGCATGATTTTGACTAATTTCATCATTTAATCACTGTAACTCCAACCCTCTAACCCCCTATACCACGTCCCATTCCAACTCATTCTTAGAGGCTCCAGCGTGCCTGCAGTTTCAGGCAAATGTCAGAGGAAACCATGTCGCAGCAATAAGTCTTCAATTAGCAAAAAACATCTCATGGAGCAACGTCTCTTCACCAGCACCTCTGCCTCCTCTGTGAGCTTGGACAGTCAGTTTGGCAACCCATTCTCTTCTTTCTCAGAAAAGGTATTTCCAAAATAAAATATCTGAACTGTCTCTCCGTAGGCTAATATAATTTGCTTGTATTTTTTTTTTTAATTTTAAAAGTCCTCCAGTTGCACCTTTCAGAAGCACAAAACCAAAAGCTATATATTTCTTAAGTGATGTAGCGAAGCAGTGTTGCCTGCATACAAGTAAACAAGCGATAGAGCAAGCCTTAAATTATTGATGATGCGGATGTTTTTCTTTTAAATACAAGAACCACACATGCAGCCATGATACAAGTCACAGCAACAAGGCAGTCAGTCGACCGCATAGGATTGCCGCATAGCACCACATTAAAAACACTTTTGTACTAAGAGACACAGATTTTATGCGGACAGAGCATGCGCTGAACACAATTTAATGTTTCAGTTAAAGTAGGTAACCCAAACATGTTTACATGACCACGTGCTTGGTTCTGAAGAGTTAACTCAAGGGTCTAATTTGAGTTTTTAAAAATAAGAATATGAGCTTATTTGGGTTTTTCCACAGTGCAATTTGGCAAACCATTGTGTAATAAAAGTGTTTATCTGTTCTATGTATTCTCAGCATTGCACAAAACAGGTGATACCCCAAACAGCCCTTTCATCATTTCGTTACTTCATCATGAAAAGCAGCAACCTGAGGAACATAGAAATTTCTCAGCAGAAAGGCATCTGGTCCACCATCCCAAGCAATGAAACCAAACTTACCAAGGCCTTCATGGAAAAGGAAGTCATCCTCATCTTTTCCGTTCAAGGATCTGGTCACTTCCAGGTATATTGAATTTAAGTTTTGAAAGTTATTTTAATGTCTAGATCAAATTTAAACTTTCTGTTGCAGTCAATGGGCTTGAACTATTGATTGCATTTTTTTTTTTTTTTTAATGATCAGGATTTTATAAAACACAATTTTCTTAATTGCAATTTAGCTATGTGGCGAGTCATTCCTGTCTTGAGTGCGGTGTGAAAAGGAGGACTGTTAGCAGCCAGAGAAGGCAAAACAGTAATCTTGGCCCATTATAGCTTATAGTGTGTTTTTTCTCTCATTTTGCATTGAGGCGACTTGGACAAGTAAAATGTTTTTCTTGTGCAAGGTTAAAAATCATCATCACAATAATACTATTTATTTTGTGTTGTTTGTATGTTTTGGATGATGTCATATGTTGGAACGTGTGTTGTTAGTAGTAGGTGAGTGTTTGCGAGTGTGTGAGCCACCATATGAAAAAAAAAACTTTTCAATAATCATCATTTGCATTTTATTGCACACTTGTATTTCTGTATTTGGATTACGGTGATAACATTTGGGGAACTACCTATAAATGTACCCTCCGAATGATATGCATCATGCAAAAGAGAACAATAAGAATAATGCACAACGTGGGGTGTTATGAACATACCTGTAGTAAAAACCTTTCCTAAATTTCTAAAAAACTATGACCAATCACAATCAAAACACTAGTGATGATAAGTTGCTATAGGGAATGGATCGAAAATCCAAGTATCGTTCTATTGGTTTTTCATATCTGTCAAAGGTTAGGGTTTTAGTTTCCAGTTTTAGATGACAACTGAATGTCCAATGCTTGCCTTCTTCATTCAGTGATGATGTTTGAAATCAAACTGTGTCCTCTCAGTTTTTGGGTGTCACATAATTAATTAAAAGTCAACACAGAAAACACCTTAAGTCTTAAGTTTATTGTTAGAGAAATTGTGTGTGAGCATAATTTTTACCTAAAGACCTATCATATAAATAGCAACGTTCAACCCACTTAAGTGTCTCTGTGATCATCATTTTTTGTTTGTTTGTTTTTTACTTTAAACCCTGTATTACTGGTGGTGGGTGTTTTGCTGATTATCTATCAGACCAGGCCGGTGCTGCAGCCCAAAATGATCACCGGCTGCATGCAAAGCCCGAAGCCAGTCTGTGATGTTGGTTAAGTTGCATCCTTTTTGTTTCAATAAAGGAATTAATATCAGAGTCTGGATGTCATGTTTACAGCCATCTGATGATTAGAGTGTTTGGCACTAACTCACTCGTCTGCTCGCCCCATTAGCAGTGGGCTTTAGCTATCAATCCATCATTTGGAAGTCTTGTTGCATGACTGTCCAAGCCCTCTAGGATCAGATGCGATGCGATGGATCAAAAGCCAAAAAGCCAAAAGAAATGTCATAGATGAATGTGAAATATCCACAAGTATTTTTGGTTGAGGACGTCAAATATGAGGGAATCATATACAATTAAAAAATGCCTTCCAGGACACATTATGATTGTGTAAGATCATGCTTTTTTGGTCTTTTTAATGATAATTGTGTTTCATTTTCCAGGGATATGCCCGCATGGCTTCGGCTGTCAGCCACACCAGTAGCCAAGATTGGGGGATTGGACGATTAGGAGGCATTTTTAGTGTAGAGTGGCTCTGCATCAAAAATGTACCTTTCCATTGCACGCAGAATATCCTCAACCCATTAAATGACAACAAGAAGGTCCAAATCAGCAGAGACGGACAAGTGAGTTTTTACTTGTTTCAAAAAGAGACCACATTGCGATGATTGGTCAAACGTACAGTCTTGAAGACAACACATTCAGTTAATCTATTTTTTTTTTTTTTTTTTTTTACCCAAAAGATTTGCTCTTATCCTGGGTACACACCAAATGCGATCGGGATGAAAAAGTGGACAATTTTGTATTGTAGTCAATGGAGTTTGTGCAGTGGTGCGTCCAGCAATGCGATGGACGCGTATGGAGCGACACGAGCAGCACAGCCTTCCTTTGATGGGCTTTAAGTGAATATAGTCTTTTCCTTGTTGCTGCAATGTACGTAGGCCATCAAATGAGAACATGTTAAACATAACTTCATCCAGAGTGCTTGATCAATAATTGCATTTACATTTAGTCCAGTCAGAAATTTTGCCTTGGTTTGCAAACTCACAGAGTCATTTAAAATAGTGAGCATAGGTTCACTGTGTTTTCATAGAAAGTTGGTAATGAGCTTGAGGATTATAGCAGGTGACTAAGTCTAGAATTGCCTTAAACCACTTTTATCTCAGAGCTAGTTCTTTAGCTATCCCTTAGGCCAGGTGTTCTCAAACTTTTTGAAGTCAGGGACCCCTTTCAGGAAGCTAGTTTTCAAAGACATATTTTTACATTTGGGTGTACAAAAAGGTATGTACATTACATTAAGTCATTAACTGAATTACAAATTCTACTGTATTAATTTCATTACAAAACATCAAATAGATGCAAATGAGTTCTTATCAATGCAAAACCTTTGCATTAGCTAACATATCAAAGGGAAATACCTGGCACTAACGAAAACGCTAACGAGCTAAACGCATACAAGGCAGCACTACATAACATGCTGAAGATAATAACTAACATTAGCTTGCATGTTATCCGAAGTCACATGTTTTTGGAACAACAAAGTAACTAATTTGGGGCATATTTTCATAAATGACAACATTCTTACAAAGAAAGTACAACTTAGAGACAGTCGTGGGCCAGATTTCACAGAGAGACAAAACAGTGTGTGCATAACCAACTGTCAGCTCTCAATTAAAGTCACACCATCCTTCTCATTACCAAAATGTAATATCAACAGTGGCCAGAGGCGGCCCACAAAAACAAAGATCAAGCCAAACAAAGCACAAATGAATGAAGTGTTAAACCAAATCAGTTCCAAAACATACCAGTTTATCCACGGACCAGTACCGCACTGCAGACCGGTGGTTGGGGACCACTGCTGTAGAGTGCTTTAGATCTGTGTTTGACCAGACAAGGCAGGTTCCTCAGCAATTTTGCTTCTGCATTTTTGTTTAAAACCATTTTAAATCACGTTTCTTCTTTTTTCGTAGGAGTTAGATGCCCAGGCAGGCAGACTTCTGCTGTCTCTTTGGGAGTGACACACCCACTCATAATTGATCGAGTGTTCACACTTCAACACCATCAGCGGGACTCTCTTCTGCATCATTTCTACCACTGGTTATATCTGTTTGTCAAGTTCAAAATCACTGATGTCTCCAGTTGCGTTTGTTAAGAGTTTTCTTATAAATGTCATGAAATTAAGGTCATTCACATGGATTTAACAATGCAATTACAGAACTAAAATTTAAGACAAATGAACAATGGTTTTGTGATAGATATGTTCAGATCTTGTCTGTTTATGTTTTTAGAGTTGCCTTTACATACGTACCCAGTCTTCTCAATGGTATGTTCATAAAATACAGGGAATGTAAATGCTGCTCCTTTGCACATTTTGTGGTGTTTTAGTATTTATACCATCCTTTAAAAAATTTCTTGACAATATTTTGATCCAAGGAATGTTTGTTTATTCACTGTTTATACACCATATTATTAAATAAACAATTAATACAGTAAAGTGCCTCACATCTGGAGCTACAAGAGTTCAAGTCTGTGCTCTGTATTTCAAATGTGGAGTATGCATGTTATTTGTGTTTGCACAGGTTTTCTCAGAATACTTTGGTTCTCTCCACATCACTAAAACATGCATTTTAGGTTAACAGATGACTCTTAAATTGACCATTGGCGTGAATTGTTGTTTAACCTTGTGCTCTGCATTTGACAGATGACCTGTACTCAGCCTCTTGGCCCAAGTCAACTGTGTTAGGCTCCTTATAAGACAAGCAATAAAGAAATTGGGTGCAACATGCACATACATACATAAACACATCTGTATACATACATATATGTAAGCACATGTATGAATATATGAATAAATATAAACACATACAGTATATAGTTCATATATGTATCTGAATACATATGTGCAATATATACATATGTATAGTGTGTATGTATATGCCGTGTGTGTGTGTGTGTATATATATATATATATATATATATATATATATATATATATATATATATATATATATATATATATATATATATATATATATTTAAAATTTCCTTATGCTGTACCACATTTACATCGGACTTGAAACCTTTAAGAGTTGTCCTCTAAAATCTCTACTTACCGCGCCAGGAATTACGCCCGCGCTATGATTGGTTGTTCCCTCTCACCAGACATCGTGCACAGGATTCTATTGGGGCACTGTTAGAGCTCTGACGCATGGTTGCGCTTCTCATTTTCTGATTGGCCAGGAAAACTGAGCGCTTGGTAGCACTGCAAGTTGACGAACGTACCTTGTCATCTCATTGGTCGAATAGCCTAGCGTGTAGCATGTCTGTTTCGCTTTTCTGACATCTTCGTACATAAATACATCTGCCGGCGTTACTTCTACACATAAGCTGCTACTTAACTGTTAGTCGGTCTAAACAAAATTACATTTCTGGCGTTAGACACACACAGGTAAGAATTTTTATGTCTACCTTTAATTTGATCGGTTTGATTCTTGAACACACAAATGGGACCGTATTTATTTTCGAATGTGCTTGGTCAGCGGACTTGCGTGTCTGTGACTTTTTTTTTTTTTTTTTTACATCACATGAGTAATATTTTATTGAGTAATTGTAATGAAAAGTTGTTATTTAAGTTGATGTCACAAGACCGAAGCGAGTTAGCTTGACAGCATTTAAGCTTGTCCGTCATTTATTTTGCCCGGGTGGGAAACGAGTCGGATCCATCGCGACTACTTTTAGGCGTCTCGATATCATCTGCATGAGGAGTTTTCCAAATAAAATAAGTTTATTCTTACTCCGTCAAATTTGCCGTCCAAAACGTGGTGCTTACCAGTGTGTTTGGGAAATATTACTGAGCTAACTAGTTACAGATGGCGACCTAACTCAGAATGACCTATCTTAGCTTGAGACAAATCCCAATCACCTTTCACCCAGTTTTCTTCCCCATATCCTTTGGGTTCAGTTTACAAAAGTCCAACGTAGTATGTTTCTTATCTTTTGTATTTTAAAAACTGAAGATAGCAACGGAAACGTTATTGACATCACATCATGGTTAATTTTTTTTTTCATTCTCTCTGGTTTGAGTTTGGAGCAACGACAACAATATAAAGCGTGAATTCGTTATTATCAATCGATGTCAATATTTGCTTTGCTGGGAAGCTACATTCTGGTCCAATGAGCAATTTTCTTTAACCAGGTCCAAAGGTTTTGCGATTCAAGACATTATCTTGCTTTAAAAACATATTATGTAGTGCAACAATTCACACATTTTGTAATATACTTTTACCTAGTATTCTACCATCAAAAATGGAAATGGAAAAAGTTATTCCGATCTAGAAAAGCAGAGGCAAACATCTATTTACGAATTACAGCCCAATATTGTTGCTACAGCCCCCCCAATAAATAAAAAACAAACAAAAAATCAAGACAAGATCAATTTTCTAGACTTTACACATTTATGAAGAAACATCATCTCTTAAGTGATATCCAATAAGGTTTCAGAGAAAAAAAAGATCCACCTCTTTGGCTGTAATATGGAATAAATTACTTCGAAAATAGACATCAAATAATCTATAGTTTACTCATGAATTGTGAAACTATAGATCATAATATAGTAATGGCAAATTTTGAGAGCTACGGTTTAAGAGATGTATCGTATACAGTGCTGTGAAAAATTATTTGCCCCTTTCTGAATATCACACTGAGACAAGCCAAAGGTTTTATCAACAGTTTCGAACTGATTATTTTGTTAACCAAAAGGAAGAAAAAATCCCAACATGCTTTCTGTGAATAAGTAAGTCTCGACTTAAAAGTTTATGCTTGAAAACCCAACAATATGGTAGAGTTTAAACAATTCTGTAAACCTGTATGGTTCAAAATTTCTCCACAGTGGAATGAAAGAGTCATCACCAATTATCGCGGATATTTGATTTCCTTTCCAAATCTTAAAATAAAAATAAAAATATAACTATTTGTACACATTTCAAAGGTTTATTTTTATGCACGTATGTATACCCGAATTGGGTTTATACTGAACCTGAAGGTCACACTCATGACAGAATCATTTATATATGTGTTAAAATGAGCGTGTTTTGTTTCGGGATGTGTTTTTGTAAATGCCCGACCAGAGTATTAATATGCTCAGTAAAACACAGAGAACTAGAGGTTGGACTCGTTTTTGTACTTCTTTTGTACTGAACTGTGTGATTCATAGAGGATCAATTTCTTTCTATTCTGTTTTGAAATATTGTAATGAGTTTAAATGTTCAATAAATCAAAATGATGACCAATACAAACAATTGCTCACGAAGAATATGACAATTCCTGGTCAAATCCGAATCTATTTTTGAAAGTAATGCTTTCTAACGTCCCCAAAAACCGAAGTAATACCAGTAAACATTTTGTGATACCATTACTAACCAAACACTGTAAACAGTATTTTCATTTTACTGCATATAAGCATGAGCGTAAATATTCAACTTTTGTCATTCTGTACAGGATGCCTGGATCCGCCTCTATGAACTGCTTGGGGCCTTGGCCTAAAGATGTGGGTATTATTGCCATGGAACTGTACTTCCCATCACAGTATGTGGACCAAGCTGAATTGGAACAGTTTGATGGTGTTACAGCTGGCAAATACACAGTGGGCCTGGGTCAAGCCTGCATGGGCTTTTGCTCAGACTGTGAGGATATAAACTCCCTTTGCTTGACGGTGGTCCAAAGGCTCATGGAGAAGAACGGCTTGTCCTACGATTCAATAGGTCGTTTGGAAGTTGGGACTGAGAGCATAATCGATAAGTCCAAGTCTGTAAAAACAGTCTTAATGCAGCTCTTTGAGGACTCGGGCAATACTGATGTGGAGGGCATTGACACAACAAATGCCTGCTATGGTGGGACGGCAGCACTCTTCAATGCTGTGAACTGGGTTGAATCCAGCTCATGGGATGGTAGGTAAATGCGCAAAAATCAAACATGTCATTCCACTACGACAGTGCTGCGGGTGTCTAATCGGCAGCACTTTTTTGCTCTGTGTTTGGTTGATCTTGTTTTCTCTCTGCAGGCCGTTATGCTTTGGTTGTGGCGGGAGACATTGCTGTTTATGCCTCAGGAAATGCCAGGCCTACAGGAGGCGCCGGTGCTGTAGCAATGCTCATTGGGCCCAATGCACCTTTGGCCTTTGAACGAGGTCAGAAAACGTGTGAATTGGTTCATCTCTGACACAGTTGACAGTTCACAAGACCTCACAGTGATTCAATTAAAATAATTGATTTCGATAAGGTGGTAACTGTAATATCCATTGTTTTTAATTACATTTTCGTTATTTTTAAGTGCAGATGGAAATGAATATACAGATATTCTATTCATGCTGTAATGCTGCCTCTTCATGTTCCCTCCTACAAAACAAACATTTAAGTCAATGTACAAAAAGCCTTATCGATTTGCAACACAAATAATCTGTTGGCAATTATACATATGCATATCCTAATCGCTCAGTCTGAAAGTATGAGCCCAAAAGTCAGAGTATTACATTGTTTTATGAATTGGGAGTAGCTCCCATCGGTTCCTCTTTCCAGGGAATGGATTATTGACATCTGTGAAAATTACAAATCTAAAAGTACCGGTAATTATCCGCACAGCCTTGTAGTTGACAACAAAGTGGCAATATTCATGTTATTCAAACACAGATATGAAGAAGAAATTGGCCTGGTTTTGTGTTTCGTGAATAAAAGTAGACCCTCCCAATCTGGGGCTTGAAAATACGGTAAATACGAGAAATACGGTAGTTAATTCTGCTCACCACAAAAAATCTGAGCACTAACCCTGTTCCCGTGATTGCTCGCTCCGTCGGCTACGTACTGTCAATAGAGTGGCCCCATATAACATGATTTCATGAATTCAGCTAGAAAAGAAAGCTATGTATTACACTCCTGCTGCTAAATGCAGGACAATGAGCATTTATTTTGGATATCTTGTAACTGAGTGGCAGCCACAACATAAATATTGAAATTGTACACCGCCATTTTTGCAGTTTAAGATGAAACTTTCATAAATGTGTTAATGTTTTTATTTTTGCGCAGGTCTGCGTGGAACCCATATGCAGCATGCATACGATTTCTACAAACCTAACCTGATGTCAGAGTATCCTGTGGTTGATGGCAAGCTGTCGATTGAGTGCTACTTGAGTGCATTGGACCGCTGCTATTCTGTATACCGAAATAAGATCCATGCTCAGTGGCAAAGAGGTTGGTTGAAACTGTTTTTACAGTTTATTATTAAGCTTCTGAATTGATCATATTCTTAACTAATAGGAAATATCTCCCTGCATAAGATCGACATTATGGTCAAATCTTGAATCCCCATGAGCACATGTTCTAAGATTCTGGTGGACTTCAAGAATATCGATTTGGAGACTATTTTAAAGTCATAAAAAGTAGGTTTAAGGGTAGTACAGTTGTATTTGGGATTGAACGTCAGGACTCTTAAACTTGATACTTAAGTATTAAATCGATACTTAAGTATCTGTGGGACTGACAAGTGCCCTTTTTATTCACCCACATTTTCAATTTGAGAACAAGTGTATTTGTTACTTTTCAGCAATACTGAAGTCGAGACAATAAAAATTGCGAATGCACACCTCCTTATACAAACCGGGTCAATTTCCCCCCAAACAGATTGCTGTCAAGTATTTGTTCAAAAACGGCATTATAAAATAAAATGCCGCTTTTGCTTTTCTGGCTTCATCGACGTGGAGTTAATGACTACTTTTACAATGTTGCACTGCGTGAAATTGGTACATTGACCATTTACAAAGATCTTTATTTTGTAATATTTAGTATAATTTCTGATTTAATTTTTTAATTTTTTTTTAATTAGGACATGATATTTCAAACCAATTTGATCGCATAAAACATTTTTGGTTTGAACCATTACTCCGTGGGAGTTAATGATTTAAAAAGCTATGTTTGCATTTTTTTTATACAAATAAACAAAATTAAGACAATTGAGATCATGTAGAATGACCTGTGTGGTAGTCAAATCAGTGAAGCTGAAATATGTTTCGATGTTACCAGTGAAACAGTTACTATTTATTTTTTAAACTTTTTTCCCTCTCCATGACAGAGGATTCAGAGAAGTGTTTTTCTTTGGAGGACTTTGGCTTTCTCGTCTTCCACTCTCCATACTGCAAACTGGTGCAGAAATCGTTGGCCAGATTGATGTTAAATGACTTTCTGAACCACCCCTGCCCAAACACTGACACGGGCCCCTTCACTGGTCTTGATGCTTTCAGGTAAACTGACAGGAAATTTAGTTGGACAGTGGTACACACTCTTTTACTCAGTGCTTCTTATTAGACCCGCTAACTTTTGATAAAACATAAGTGTGTATTTATTATTTCTATCTAGATGTCTTAAAAATGCTGCTTTGCATTTTAATTGCAGTGTTTGGCAAAGGTTGGCCAATATTTATTTATTTGGCATCTGAGACCTCATTGACCATTTGTCTTTAAGACTGTGAAGCTTCACTAGATTCTTTTAATCAGGGTAATGATAGTGAAGAAATTGTGACAAAGTAGAAATTATAACAGTTTTCAATGGAAATGGAAATTTTACCACTATTGTACTGTGGGCTATTGTAAAATCTGCAGTGTGTATATGTTATTTTATTTTTGAACATTTTAGTTTATTAATTTAATAACCCTGTTTTATTGTGTTATTATGTTCAATAAATTAAATCATTATTTTTTTTTAAATGTCATGTGCAAATTTGTTTTGGGTTTTTTTTCTCTCTGTGAGGCTTAAATGATAGGCATTCCTTGTGTCTCTTAATTTCATCAGACTTGCACCCTTTTTATCAAATTTTTGTTTTTTTGGCAGAGACATAAAGCCAGAGGAGACCTACTTTGACCGGGATGTTGAGAAAGCCTTCATGAAGGCCAGCGCAGACTTGTTTGACAGAAAGACCAAGTTGTCTTTGCTCCTATCCAACCAGAATGGAAACATGTATACGCCCTCAGTCTATGGCTGTTTGGCTTCTGTCATCGCGCAGTACGTCTCAATATTTGGCTTTTTTAAAATTAATTAATGAATTTTTTAAGACTTGTATGCACCACTTGTTACAACCATGTGGCAAGGAAATGTTCTTAATGATTTAAAACAGAATTGTACAGTTATTACAAACAGCATTTTACTCAGGCAGAAAAGACGTGATATCCAGCTTGTTAAACATAAGACCTGTAATTCCAGGGAGCTGAGGGCTGGACCTTGTTAAACCTAATTATTTATTTGTGTTTCACTGATCAAAACATTTGGCCCTGCAGTGAGAAATACAGTTGATAACGCAAACATTTTTTTCTCTAAGGAAAGCATGGAAATTAAAGTATTCCATAAATCAAGCCATCAATATACAGTGGGGCCCCCATGTTACAATATTAATCCGTTCTGCGGTAGGGCTTGTAAGGCGAATTCACTGACCAATAGCAGACCAGAATTGTAGTGACGCGTTGCAGGGAGGCAAGTGTGACAGCAACTGAAAATAAGTGTAATTACCTAATTACGCCTGCAGGTGGAGACAAAACAACACAAATACAGCCAAGCCCCTAGAGTCATGAGTTTTTTTTTTTTTTTTTTTTTTTTTTTTTTTTTTTTGCAAAACCAGGAAAATACCATAAAGAGGGGATGAAAAACTCAGTATTCCACGTCGCAACATATACGTAAGCCAACAATAACGTAAGCCAGGGACGCTGTAACACGGGGGTCCACTGTATTTATTAACTTAATAATTATATTTGGAGGGGAAAAACTCATAAGTTTAAGAGGATAACTGTTCTCCCATTTAAATGTTAAAACAAATGTACTGTCTTCAATTTAATTTTAAATGCCTAACACTCTTGATTATGCCACTTGTTTCCTTCTTACTTTTGTGACTGACTCGCATCCCTAAAAAGAAACTCACATCTATTAGAAACTGAACACTTTATTCATTTAATAATGTGAAAAAGCAGTGGTGCAATCATCCTGGACCCCAAACTTTTTCTGTCAAATATTTGCATTTATTTTACTGCCCTGTAAAATGGAAGTTGAGTCAAAAAATCTCTATAGTATGTCCTATGCACCCCTACTAGACTTAACACGGAATTCTGATGAGCAGTAAAATCCACCCATTTTTATGTATCTCAAAGGCAGCCATGTTGCCACTTGTTATCAACTGTAAATGACATCACAGTTGCTCAAGTAGTGCTCATCACAGCTTAACTGTTTTCTGAGTTTGGTCACATTCCATTGCTGAGCCGTGATTGGTCATTACCTATGCCCTAAGGGTTAGGGTTAGGGTTCAATCTATTGTCCCGCACTGCATTGGTCCCCAACGTTTTTATCACCATTGACTGGTCAACACTTGACAGTTTTATTGTGGCCGGGGAGGCATTCCTTCCTGTTAATATTCAGATACAACACAAACACAATATGAAGGATACAAAAATTTGAACTCACCATTAATGGCAATTTAATGGGCGCCCTGAGCTTTTTTTTTCTGCAACAAGTCAGGCCCATCTAGGTGTGATGGGTGACAATGTCGCTCATACCCAGTCGACTCCATTCCTGTCATTGCAAAAAACTCTGCTTCGCACTGATAGGGTGTTGGAAATCTCAAACCTACTTTTAAGGCCACTGTTATTCCCGACCTCTAGCGGTTGATCATTTTTGTGCACAGCCATGCTAGTTTTACCTGGTTTGGCTGGAAAGTAGCGCTCAGACTCCTAGTCGCAATGAATCGTGATTTTTAAGTAGAATGCCTGATATTGTAAAACACTTTTTTTCTTGATGTCACATGGTTTCCAACCAGAGACAACCACCAACTTTTAGATCCCAGAATAATCCCAATAATTCTAAACAGAAGATTCACTGTTTTTTCAATTGTGTGAAAACGAACCTTAGATTGTTGCATTTTCACACTTTAAAAAATAAGTCTCATACCCTTGAAGAGGATTAAAAACAAGCAGTGCATTTAACAAATCAAGCATTGTTCTTGTGTTGTGGATAAAGGCAGGAATATTACGGTACTGTCAGTATTTTGGGGCCAAACGAGTGTAGCCTTCATTTGGCCTCCAAAATAGGACATAAAGGTGTTACAAATTTGTTTGTATAACTTTAGTATTCAGTTGTTTGAACAAAATCTATCTTTGTTGCAGACTCACACCTTCACAGTTGGCAGGTCAGCGGATTGGAGTCTTCTCCTATGGATCAGGATTTGCTGCAACTTTGTATTCTCTCAGGGTCTCACAGGACCACACACCGGGTGAGTTTACCACAGTTCGCCTCACTTTTCAGACATTAATCCCTTGAGATCATTTTCCAAAATCGTAAAAAATAAATAAAAAAAATAAGTTGACGACCCCTTGCTCCTGCAGGTTCCGCCCTTGACAAACTTGTTTGTAGTATGAGTGACCTGAAGGTCAGACTGGAGTCAAGAAAAAAAGTTTCACCCGCTGTTTTCTCTGAAAATATGAAGCTCAGAGAAGAGACCCACCATCTAGGTATGAAAATTTACATGTTTATGTTGCACATTGATTGTAATAAGTGCTTACACACTGGTTGATAACCAGGAAAAAAGCACACCAAAATATTGTGCAGCCAGATTGATGCTGCAATAAAAGTAGTAGCAACTTAAGGACAATCTATTAAAAAGAAGTAGGTTATACAGTACAATGGACCACCGCCATACGTAATTAATTCTGTTCCGGGGTTGGAATCGTAAGGGGAAATCGTCGTATGGTGGGGAATAAAAACCTATGGTAATCAGCTAATGCGTGTAAAAAAATCAAAATTGTTTACACATATTAAAAATTGGCAACAAAATAGTGCTACTTATATATAATATACCCGTATACAATTAAATAACATCATAACTAAAAAATACATAAAGGAAAGAAAAAGACATTTTATTTACCTTTGAGTGACATTGACTTACTACTTACGGCCATAGTCCCTTGAATCGTAGACTAGCATTCTTTGTATTTCTTGGATTATCTCCAGCTTCGTTTCCATACTAATCATCTTCTCTCTTTAACACCACTAGCAATCTTGGGACCCATGGCTAACCTATAAAAGCTAGGTTTAAGCGTGAAAATGCACAATAATTACGATATTGTAAGCACTCACACGAGAACAAATCTTTAACATGTCGCCATCTTGAAACCGTGACGCCGAACAATAGCAGGCCAGCATCTTAGCGACTCCGTGATGCCAACCAATAGCAGACCAGTATCTTAGGGAGCCGTGACGCTGACCTATAGCAGACCAGCATTGTAGTGACATAGTCAATTACTCATGTAGTGACGTATGCATCCGGAGCGACTCGCAGACTGACCACCATGTTTGAGAAGAGAAGTTGTTGTTTTTTATGTTGTAAGGCGAAAAACGTAAAGGGAGGACAAAAAACAACGCTGCAGTCCACGTCGTAGGGTGAAAAAAAAGGAAGGCAGGGAGTCCACTGTATGTAGATGTTACAGTAAAGTTGAATGGTTTTGTAATGGCTTATTGCTGCGTTATTGTATTTTCTTAAGGTTTTGAAAAGTAATGTCTTCCTGACGAAAGTGGTCCTATTAAGTACTGTATCTAAAACAGAAAAAAAGTTCATAATTAATATCATGATCTGTCCAAAAATAACTATGATAAGTGCTTTTTTTGTTGCTTTATTGTGCAGAACAATTATTTCAAATATATGAGGGTTTTTGGTGGTTACAAAAATGCTATGTAAATCTGTTTCCTACAGCAAGCTACATCCCTCGTGGCTCTGTGGAGGATCTGTTTCCAGGTACTTGGTACTTGACACGAGTTGATGAGAAACACCGCAGGGAATATGCAAGAAGACCCTTGGACAGTGACCTGTCTTCAGAGCCAGAACTTGTTCGCTGCAGCACTGCCGGCGAGGTACAGCCTCCCTCGCGGGACATTTGCCCTGTCTTTGATGCTTTTTTTTGACCTGGCAAAATAATATCCTCTTCCAATGTACACTGCGCTCATATAAATATTTAAATGCTTATAAGGTTTTGGGGTGACCATGCCTCAGGAGCTCCGGCAACTAAAGGGTCGTGTATTCCAGGGGTCTTCAACCTTTTTTGCAACACCGATCGTGAGACGTGGGCCTTTTTTTTTTTCACGGCAGAAAAATACAGCAAATATAAAATGAATGCGCCTTGTGATGGTACTAGCAGAAGGGACACCTGTGCAACCGTTTTAACAGCGGCCCCTACTAAAACTTCACAGCAAATATCTTTGGCTGCACATATATACACACACATTATATATATATATATATATATATATATATATATATATATATATATATATATATATATATATATATATGTGTATAATATATATGTGTGTGTGTGTGTATGTATATGTGTGTGTGTGTGTGTGTGTGTGTGTGTGTGTGTGTGTGTGTGTGTGTAAACATGCATAGTGTGTATATTGGACTCTCCATATTGTCCTTAGGTGTGATTGGGTGTGTGAAAGGTTGTTCATCACTGTGTGCCCTGCGATTGGCTGGCGACCAGTACAGGGTGTCCCCCACTTACTGCCCCAAGACAGCTGGAATAGGCACCAGCAAGCTAGAGAACCTATTGAGTAGCAGCAAGAGAAATGTTCGGGACGTATGAGCGCTACCACATCAAAATTTCCATTTTTATGCTCGTTTATTTGGGATTAAATGTAAACCAAATGTGAGAAATGAAATGTGAAACCTGAAGATTGAAAGATGATCCACGTGTCCAGTCTCCCTCTGCATTATTGCAACAGCACACTGGGAGTGCTGAACATTCTTCCTATGAGACCGTTCTTGGAACTGCAAATGTTTAGTATTTATTGCTGTATGTCTAAAAGGATGTGTCCTTCTAGCACATCCCGAGTCCAGCCAAGAAAATGCCGCGCATCCCTGTGGCTACCTCCAACTTGGACTCTGGCGTCAGCAACTGAGGGCCCTCAGCTCTTCCTCAAGGGATCAAGGTCCAGTAATTTGGAAACGGTGCAAGAGCTAAGCTGTCAAAAGACCAATGCGTTATTGGTTTTGCAGCTCAGTCTGTGGACAAAACTTAAATGCTGCTGATTGGCTTCTAACTTGCCCGACATCACTCGATCTACATACCTATCACGAGTGGACGACATTTCACAAGTTGAATGAGCTTGGTTTTTTTATTGTATGTTTTTAGACATTTTTGTTTGGAGCGCAGACTTTTCAAGTCTTTGGTATTATATACCAATGAAAGTAAATGCGATTTTGAATTCAATGGTAAGCGTTTTTCTCTGTACGTGTGTGGCAGCAGTCATATGGGCACTACAGCAGCCCAGCCTAATCACACCTTCTCTTGCATATAATGAGTTTCATTGTTCCTACATTGTTGATTCCAAATGTATTTTGTTTTTCACAATCTCTGCTTATCTATAGCCCTTGCACATTGGGAGATATTAATTGACATCACTCTTAGTCAAAAGTTAGTTTGATAGTCAGAATTTTGCATTTGCAATTACTCCAAGGGGGACTGGAAGAACTGTAGACTTCATAAGTATTTTTTTTTTTAATTACAATAGACGTTTCTCCTAATATACCCACGATAATAAGAAACTATAATAGTAATTTTATTTGACAAAACTTACTAAACTTTTTGCCCTTTTAATCTTTTTCTGCCATGCCAATCTGAACAGCATGTATCTGCTAACTAGAACGGAAACAGAAACTAACCTACATTCTAAATAAATAAATAACTAGTCTTAGGTCAGTGTCTATTTGCATCAGCTGTGGTTCAGTGTTTTTGTCCATCTGCCATTGTCGTATTTGACAACATTGACGGCAAGCTCAACGCCAAGAAAATTGCATTTTGTACTAACAGTGGCCGTCATTTGCTTTTACAAGGTTTTTTTTTTTTTTAATATTCTAAGTTCTTTCTTCGTCTATGTTCCTCAGTTTGTTTTATTCCTGTTAAATCTTGAATAAAATGTCCAGCATAGGCATATAAAGAACTCAGGTAGAAACCACGGCAAACATCATTCTTGAAATAAACGGGGGTGTGAATAATTTATAGACTGACGGCTGGAGTCAGGACAGTTACGGTATTTTAAATACAGTTACAGTATGCCAATATGAAGCCTTATATTAATAATGTATCAATGTCTCCTTATGTACATATTTTCAGTTGTACAATCAGTTGGTGCCTCGACACACACTAGCATCACAAATGCAGTTGTACCTATGTTTTGCTAGTGTCACTGTAACATGACTTGCATAAGAGGTCTCATGATCTTAACACTTTTGATGGTAATGTACAGTCAAAGCTGAAATAAATATTTATGCTTTATGTAAATAGTGAGCGGATGTTTCATCAGATTTATTTTATCCATGCGATTCCTGTAAACCTTTAAAAAATGAATAAATGAAAACTTCAATATTTGTTGGTCTGTTTTCACTATTCATGAATGAGTCTTTACACACTTAGCATTAAAGATTCGAAGATTCATAGAGATTTTATTGTCACATGTATAGTAGAGTACCACAGTGAAATTCTTATTCTGTTCACTTCCCGAGCAGACTACATTGCAGAAGTGAAAATCTCATGTAACTGAATATGCTTCAGATTAATTGTTATCTTTAATCAATTAAATGGTATTTCAATCCATGAGAAAAAGACAATATAGTAACCATGGCTTGAGACATTTTGACATGCAGGCAGCAATAGGTTCTAAAATGTGAAAGCGGGACTGTGCCAAGAACATTTGGATAGAGCAGGGGTCACCAATGCAGGGCACTCGAGGGCACCTTTTGGAGCAATTTTAAAGATAGTGATTATGCATTTGTTAAAATCTATGTGACTGCTTGCAATATAGAAATGAGACTGAATGCACTGATGCAATGAATAAAAAAAAAGTTTTGGTGTGAGAAGGTAGCCGAAGTTTGCTGTCTCATCCTTGGCCGTGGGAAGGCCAGCTCAGGCTCAACCACAGACGCATTTTATTTATCTACAAAATATCTGGTTTATTACACATGTACTAACCTTCCACTCACATGCACATACTTAGAAGGATAAGTACACTAGGTTCCGGCCATGCCTTTTTTTTCCCCGGTGGGAGTCGGAACCTTCATGTAGGGCTGCACAGTTAATCGAATTGTAATTGCAATCACGATATTGACTGCCACAATTAATTAAGCTGATTCTCTGCGATATTAACATTTAAAAAGTCAAGCACTTTTTTTGATTACAAGTCAAATCAAGCACGTTGCCATTCTACCACCAGGGAGCATTGTTTCCCACATGTTTGCATGATCATGCCGTTTCTCACCTGATTTCTAATATAAACAGTGATAGCTGTCAATTGAGACCCATTTTGTAAAATCCGATTTTTCATTTGGAATAAATTCGGTTTGAAATGACCGAAAATGAAATTTTGACTCCCTAATTGATTGAAATTTGCTTAAAAGTAAATATTGTGCTTGGTTCCAAGTAGACTTATTTTCATTGGTTTGCACTCAGCAAGTAAAGTTAGCTGTGTTGCCCTGTATGTCAAGTTTTCTCCCATATCCTCATGCATGAGCTGGAAAAATAAATAGTTTTCTCCTTTTTTGTGTATAGTCTATTACAAATGTTTTTGGTGTAACGCTTCTCCGATGCACCGGATTCAAATGATCAGTATAACTTATCAATCTTCTGCAGAGCTTCCTGATCATCTTATCATTTGTTTGTGACCCCTGGGATAGAGCGTTTGGAATATGGCGTTATATTTGTGCCACAATTACGAGCGCTCGGAAAAAAAATTGAGCGTTGAAAATAAAACTGAGCGAGCGACAACAGATTTTGAGCACAGAAAAAAAGTTTCTCGCTCAAAATTCCTTTTTGCTCGCTTGCAATAGCATTCTCACGCTCAACATCTCGCTCTTGCTCGCGATACTCCTCCCTCCCTCGCTCAACATCGCGTTTGCTCAACATCGAGCTCTCGCTCGCTCGAGTCGTCCTCTGCGCTCGCTCAGTTCTGCTCACGCGTTACGTTTGTGCCACAAAACCAGCCAATCAGAGCTTGTAAAAGCACAATGATTGACAGCTTGGTATCCAATGAGATTGCTTGTTATGTTCACCCGGAACGAGCAAACAAGAGTGCGTCACATCGACGTGGGCGGGAGGAGGTGGGCTTATATTATTAAAGTACAAAAACTAACAAGGTATTTCTGCGAAATGATACAATACAGTAATAATAATAATATTAAAAGTAATTCTCCAGCCCAAGTCCGTGTTGACGCACTCTCGTTTGCCCTTTCCGGGTGAACACACGGCAAACGAGAGTGCGTCAACGGATAGCATACAAGCAATCTCATTGGATACCAAACTGTCAATCAAAGTGCTTTTACAAGCTCTGATTGGCTGGTTTTGTGGCAAAAACGTAACGTGTGAGCAGAACTGAGCGAGCGTGGAGGACGACTCGAGCGAGCGAGAGCTTGATGTTGAGCAAACGCGATGTTGAGCTAGGGAGGGAGGAGTATCGCGAGCGAGAGCGAGATGTTGAGCGAGAGAGGGCTATCCCGAGCGAGCAAAAAGGAATTTTGAGGGAGCGATTTTTTTTTCTGTGTTCAAACTCCATCGGCGCGCGCTCAAACTCTTATAATTACGTGCGCAATAGTTTTTTTCTTGCGCTCAAAATCTGTTTTCGCTCGCTCAGTTTGATTTTCTCTGCTCAATTTTTTTTTTCGCGCGCTTGTAATTGTGGCACAAATATAACGCCATATTGGAACAGATTACCAAAGTGCTGTGTGTGGTGTGCAACCCTCATGATGTAGTAAAGCACACACAAATGTATTCAATTTGTTTTAGCCACACCGCCAATTTCTTATTCCTGACAAAATATTCTAATTACAGTATTTCAACAAGCAATTTTCGTAATGGAGCCAGTTATTCCCAAGGGCAGCAGAGCAAGAAGATTGACTTCGCTCCCCTCTGACCCTTATGGAGCATCATGGGAGGGTCCACCTCCAGCAACTTCAGCACATGTGCAAACACTTAATACAGTCAAATGCATACAAGTGAAATGGTAATTTTATATCAAGTACTACGATGAACCTTCTGCAACCATATTGTCCAACAAAGAGTCAAGAGTGAAGAATAAGCCAATCTATACTGCCGTATACTGTATTCCCAGTAATTTAATAAAAGATTCATTGTTATATCTAGAAATGTTTATATCCTTAACGTCTGTGCCTTTCTAAAGTGTAAAATAGCTCTCAAATATGCAGTATGCTGAATTTTCACACTATTTGTCACAGCCGGGGAAGAAAGAAATAATGAAGAGCACACATACAGTAATCTATCAAACCAGTAAATTGCATCTGTTTTGAATAAATTTCAATTGAAGGCGCAAAGTTTGAGTCAACTTTGAATGAACTTGATTGATCAATAAATGCTGAGTCGCATTTATTGAGAAAAAAATGTAGGAAGATAAAATACTTATTTAGTATACATAAGTAAAGCACTTCTATTTTGGCAGTACGTACCTGTATAGAAGTAGAGTTGCGGCAACTCAGATATTAAGCCGGTATGCTTCCCGTTTTGCTATGCTTGAAGTGCACCATGAAGAGCATTCGGTGACTTGAAGCGCACCGATGCCAAATGGACTTACCGTAAGCACTTTATTCGTATTTAATTTAAAGGGAAAATATATGAGATTTAGACCGTTTTTCATTATGGACAGCAGGAGGTGCTGCAGTACATTTACCATTGTCCATAGCTATAACAGACGTGTCAACCTCCGGAGGAGTGCCAACCCCCATGTAATAAAACTGAATGATAACTAGACCGACAATTTTATTTAAAACATATGTTAAGAACAAATTTATTTGCAAGTTGTTGAATTTATAATCATTTAATTTATTCCTTTTCAATGAAAAACGGTCTAAAGCTTACACATTGTCTTTTTAAGAACACATCAATTTTTGATATTTACAATCAATTAATTTATGTATTTTCAATGAAAAACGGTCCAAATCTTACATACTGTCACTATAAAGACTATACACTGTAGTTACTACAGTGTATTTGCTATAAAGAGAGTTGAGAATCACTTGAAAACTATGTCGGCGCACGCTCTTTCTTCTTGGCTGGCCAAGAACATATTTTGACCCAGTGCTGTTGCCGTATCTATGAACGAACGTGGAGCTAATGCGCATGCGCACCGCATAGCGCGCAAGCACTGCTGCTAAGTGCTTGGCCAGCCACCGGCAGTCCTGCAGATGGCCACGCCAGTGGAGGTCTGCCGTCCAAGCGGTGGCGGATTCGCAGTGCGGTTCCGGTGGTGGCTCTCTGTGCTATTATTGTCTACGTCTTCGCTGCCGGTGGCCAGGGCGCTGGTGGAGGGTCTGTACTGCGGCACGGAGGTCTGCTATGACGTGCTCGGGGTCACACGGGAGGCCTCCAAGGCGGACATCGCTCGGGCTTACAGGCAGTTGGCCCGGCGCTACCATCCGGACCGGTTCAGACCTGGTGATCCTCTGTCGGAGTCAGCACAGCAAAAGTTTCTGCTCGTTGCTACAGCGTACGAGACTTTAAAGGTCGGTTCAGCCCAACGCTTTGTCAGCGCGGGTTCAAAGCACTGGATTGGTTGGAGCGCCTGAGCAATCTAAGCAGGAAAACTAGTCGCACGCTTTCCAAAGTAAGATGACTAACGACGCTAAACTCATTTAGAAGTAAAACAGTTGACCTGAGACGTGTGTTCGTTTGGCAAACGCGAGCTGCGTTGTTTATAAGACCGACCTGTCCAGTGGAAAAGTGCCACATGGTCACATAAGTGGAACAGGAGTCTGCAAATCCAGTTGACAGCCAAAATATTGTTTTTTCTCCCTCTGGGTGTGTGGCACTATTAGTTTCTCTAAATTGCGTTACGTTACGTTTATACTACTTCATTTCTCATTTGCCGATGTGATTTGATAACTTATCTTCGCAGTAATTAGTACTTAGAAACATGCCGATTTTGCTGATCTACTCACGAGTACAGCAAACCTACTTCCTGTTTACAGACGTTGTGACCAATGAGTAAGGAAAATACAGTGGGCCCCCATGTTAAGACTTTAATCCGTTCCGCGGTTGGGATCGTAAGGCGAATTTGTCGTATGACGGGCAATCCAAACCTATGTTAAATAGCTAATGCGTTTAGAACTCCAGCTAAAAACATCAAAATTGTACATACATATTAAAAATTGGTACCAAAATACTATAGTAAGTGCTACGTATAAATAATACACATGTATATAATCAGAAAACATCATAAATAAATAATATAGAAAGGATTTATTTACGTATGAATGCCGCTTGTTATGCCCGCATTCCCTAATAAGGGTTATATACAGCATCGTTTCCATATAAATCATCTTCTTACTTCTCTCTTTAACATTACTAGCAATCTTGGGACCCATGGCTAACCCATTCAACTTTGAATTAAGCAGTAAAATGCACTATAAATATGGTTTAGTAACTACTCACAATCGAACAAAGCTTTACCGTTCCGCCATTTTAAACAAGTGAGGCCGACCAATAGCAGACCACCATTTCCGTGAGGAGACGCCGATTACTAGCAGACCAGCATTGTAGTCACGTGTTGCATGGAAGCATTTAGACGGCAATTATTTAAACGCCAGCAGATGGAGGCAAAACAAGACAAATACAGCCAAGCCCCTAGGGCAGACATGTCCAAAGCCCGGCCCCGGGGCCAAATGCGGCCCGTGGTCAATTTCCATCCGGCCCGCAGCCTCCGTCATAAAATCAATAACGTCTGGCCCGCATGGAGAATGAATACATTGGGCAGCAGCGCTGTTACCTGTGTGTGCTAAATGCTGCCATTTATAGGCTCTATTAGGAACAGCAAATTAGTATATGAGTGACTGTATGAGCCCCTAATTTTCTAAAATGAGGACAGTCAACAAAAGGAGGAAAGTTGAGCTGCAGTTGGACGCAGTGAGCTGCGGTCAGCACCAGCAGCTTTATATCGGCAACTTTTACTAACAGCTGGAGAAGGACAAGTTTCTGAGATATTCGAGCATTTGGTAAGAAAATGCTAAACTTGTTCGGTTTGACGTATTCCTGTGAGAAGACGTTTTCGGTTATGAACTTAAATAAGAGCCGTGTGAGGACACGGCTATCGGACTCTCACAAGACGTCTTGCGCATCCATACTACTGCCATAGAGTCACACCTGGCCTTTGTCCTGCACCCCAGATCTCAGTTTCACCCATCACACTAATTCGGACAAGTCATTTTTTAATTACGATAAGTCTGAAAACTTTTTTTTTTTTAAGTATTCACTCCAGAATAATAACCATTTAAAAATCCAATCAGCATTTATAGTTACTAATTTCCTATTTTAAATGAGCCCTGCACTTGTTGATATGATGATTACATATCTCTGTTATTGTGTTAAAAAATATTCCATAAATATTAAACTGCCATGGTCAGATATTTTTTTATGTTTCTAAATGTAATTTGTACCTAAGAGTACAATTACTTCTGTTCAACTGTTTCAAAAAAGTTAGTGTTAAAAAAAAGTGGTTAAAAGAATATTCAATTTCAATATTTAATGTCAATTCATTGTTGATATACATGTTTCAAATGAACCAAAACACATGCTTAATATAGCCAAAATGAAAATAAAAAAGCAAATGTTAAACACAGAACGGCTCGCTGAAATGTATTTATTTTAATTGCTGTTATATGTAAAGAACGCCTGCCAAGGTTGGCCCCCCTAAATTTTTAACACACCTAATCTGGCCCTCTTTGCAAAAAGTTTAGACACCCCTGCCCTAGGGTCATGACAGTTGTTTTGGTCGCATAACCAGGAAAATGTCATAAAGAAGGGATGAATAAACTCAGTATTCCACGTCAGTCTTCCACGCAACATGAAAATAACGTAAATCAGGGACTTTGTAACACGGGTGTATATATATATATATATATATATGTACTGTATGTGTGTGTGTGTGTGTGTGTCCAATCGTGAAAATATTTTGCATATTTGTAACATAACATATTTGTTTATGTGGTTCCCCACACCCCAATTTGGGTGATAATAGTGAAAAAACCCGGACACCCAGGGGTTATCAAAAATGCAGCATCAAATGCACATGCAGTTTGTGCTAAAATCAAACCTCAAACGTGCAGGATGAGGACACTCGGAGAGACTATGACTACATGCTGGACCACCCTGAGGAGTACTACCAACACTACTACACCTACTACCGTAGACGGCTCACTCCTAAAGTGGATGTCAGGATCGTGATCCTCGTCACCATATGCGCTATTTCCGTTTTCCAGGTATTGCATGCCGTACAGATGGTTTACTGTTGCCGGCAACATGCAATCATTCCTTTTGGCACACTGGCCCTCTGTTAACATATACAAACAGGAAGCTCAAATGTGGCGTCGTCCTCTCCTTTCCTCTAGTATTACAGCTGGCACAACAGCTACAACGAGGCCATTAACAACCTGGCAACTGTCCCCAAATACCGGTTCCAGGCCACCCTGATCGCCAAGGAGCAGGGCCTCCTAAACCGCACTAAGGAGAAGAGCAAGAACCGGCGCTCCAAAGAGGAGATCCGAGAACAGGAGGAGGAGGTGATCCGCGACATCATCAAAACGAAGATTGACATCAAAGGTGGCTGCCAGAAACCCAACCTGTCAGACATCCTGCTGTGTCAAATAGTGTTGTTTCCCTGTTACGTGATCAACTACGTGGCTTGGTATGTCTCCTGGGTTTACCACTTCACCATCTGCAGGGAGGAGTATGGTGACCGGGAGAAGCTTTACATAATCAGGTCAGTTGTGTATGCTTGGTCAATGCCAATGTTGCGTTTGGATATGTAAAGGTAATTGGATAAGACCATCACGGTCTGTTTTTAACCCTCTGTCGCTTTTTTTTTTCTTTTCAGGAGGTACATGAAGGTATCCCAACCTCAATTTGACAGTCTGGATGAAACCACCAGGCAGTCTTTCCTGGAAAAACAACTCTGGATCAAAGAAAACTATGAGGTATGCGACATGAAAATTAGGCTTTACATTACCTAAAGTTTGCCACATGCTGAAATTGACAACCTGTGTGCTAAAGCCATATGCCGTGTGCTAAGCAGGCGTGCTCAATTTGTTTTTGCCCCTAGATCTACTTTTCTCCCATAATCTACCCCAATAAACAGCGATGCAAATACATAAAAATATATTAAATTAATATCTCCTTTTATGCAGTGATAGCCCTTACCCTAACAAAACATTGTGCCAGGTTCAGGCAACCTAGGACATTTAATAAGCAACAAACCAGAAGGAAGACAAGTAGCTTTTACTTGCGAGGAAGGCGGACAAAGACCTCATGAATGTCAGAAAGCCAGCCACCTCTGATCTCCTACCAGTCTGGTTACATCCCTCGTCTGTTCCTCGTTTATTCATTTGGGTTGGCCCAAGTTTCAAAACCGTTGCGGGCCTTAAAGGTTGAAGGAGACAAATGGCAACAATGCAAACAATCAGTTTGTGATCCTGAGGGATGTAGGCACGGGCGTTGACTTATACCCGCATAACTCAAAACCAGACCAATTTTCTCCACATATCTGTGTTTGAATAATATTGATTATACAAAATTATTGGGGGGGGGGGGGGGGGGGCAGCGAAGGTCAACAGTCATCACTTGGTTAAAGAAGGCTTCCCATGGAAGAGTAACGAGGATGTATGCGCAAATGACGAGCACGGAAGGAGAGGGCCTGCGGGATTTGAATGGGAGGCACTATTTGGAGTGTCAGATAGTGATGATGACTTTTAGGGCTTTACGACAAATTCATATTTAGCTGTGTCAAAAAAAGAAAGCCTTGAAACTTCTAACGGTTTTATTGTTGCAACGGTCCCCATTAACTGCAAAAATGAGGGATTCCTGTATTGCAAAAAACAAATATGGAATAACCTATACACAATTAATCCAACACAATGTTTGCGGTATTAGAATTTAGTGAACACCTTGAATAAAAATACACATCTTGGGTGTGTCACTCATGTGTTTAGATTATTCCAAATGACGTGAGAGACAGTCTAACTCACTGAGCTTACTTAGGCTTGCAGTGCTTATCGCTTCTCCTTTCAGGCAGTGAAGAGAAAAATGACCCAGGCACATTTATGGGGAAGTAACTATGGGACAAGATCTCTTTCTTTTTAGCTCGTTGGCTTAGAAGCGCAATGAGACATGCCGCGAATGCACTGCCTGTCAAGCAACTGTTATTTTCCATAAACAGCCAAATTTTGTGAGAAAGCCAGACAGTACTTCAAAATAAAAGGTAGGTTATCAAGTAATCAAAGTGAACAACCTTGGAACACTATTATTTTGAAGTTTTTTCCTGGAAGCAAGTTCTCGACAGCGGTTTACTACTTGATCGTCTTCACCTCCCAGCGTAAGCAGCTTTTGATGTAAAAAACACTGTGTTCCTTTTTTCAAAATGTTTTTATTGGTCGAGTATTTTTTTCCTGTAGTGCGATGTCTCGCGAGCGACTAACAATAGCTCGGGGGGCCACCTTTGACCCCGTGATCAACACAATGGGTACCGTTCTAAAGGCTCAGGCGATGACCAATCACAGCTTAGCTTGTGAACTAACAGGTGATCCGTGATTGGTTGTTATGCAAGCCTTGAGCACCAGTAATGTCATTTTATGTCGACAGCAACTGAAAAAGTGTATTTTTAAAGATGCTTGGATTATTATTAATTGCAGCACGGAATGTCCCTGGCCTGAACAAGATTGTGATAGCCGTAACCTTTTATTTTGCGGAGCCCATCAACGATGCCATTGATTGTTCGGTAAATTATTTCTGCTGATCGCCCAATTTGCATTTCTGTCGATCCTATGATCCTATCCAGTTTAGCAGATCTGTGTATAAACCCTCAACGACAATGAAAAATCATTGAAAAATTGCCGTCAAGATCAGCTTCTTTATTGACAAGTTACCATTTACAAGTAAAAATCATTTTCCATGTTTGATGATTTTAAAGTGATTCTTCTACTCGCGGTTCAGCTGACACAGATTTAGTTTGTTTTTGTTTTTTTTGGCCGTAAGGAGGACATCTATTATTTTATGGAAACACTTACTGACCTTATTAACTCATTCAGTGCCATTGACGACTTTTGACGTGTATACGGCTTCATTGAAGACGAGGCATTTTTAAAAATGCTGACAGTGAATGAGTTAAAACGATCCATTAAAACAATAACATTTACATTGAGTAATCACTGATAGGAAGTACTGATACCACTAGTAATATTATTTACACACTCTTTTAAATAAATTCCCATATATTCTAATATAGAAATTTTCCTTTAAAGATTCACAAATTGAATGGGAATTTTCTATACGTCTATTTCATTTTGTGAATCAGAATAGTCAAATAGTGGTGCTGCATGGAACATATTATCACACATAAAACAAATTATTGTCAGAAAGTGGACTTCTAAGGTTTTCCTCACAATATGACCTACAAAGTTTTTCTTGCAAGTTGTACCTTAAGGAGATTAACTCATTCACTGCCAGCCTTAAAAGTGTCTTTTCTCTTTAATGAAGCCCAGTAAATGTCTATACTCATCAATGGCACTAAATGAGTTCATGATTTGTTCCAGATTTTTTATTTGTTTATTTTTTAAGGACATTTTTGAAAGATATATATGAATACGTTTTTTTTTTTTTTGTTTGTTGGTGTCCTCCAATACATTTATTGAATAAAAATACTGTATAAAAATGTGAAAATACATCCCTGGCATTGAATGAGCCCATATGTTTTTAAAAATGTAAAAGGAAGTAGTATTTTAGAGTTGCACACTTTTATTGTAGTACCACCTTGTGTCCTAAGCTGCCAGCCTGCAATCAGCTTTATGCTGTTTGAATAAATTTATGCTCCATGTGTGTTAACTTAGCAGATGTTTAAGGGGTTTTTAACATTCAAATTTGTTAGCCTGTCAAATACTTTCTGTTGTTTGCATAAAGCTAGTTGACTTTGATTCGAAGTCAAATTAAAAAATTCGGGGAAATGCATGACATAACATCAGGTTTTTAATATGTCCAAATTTGGCAATACGGTCTCAGTACTTCGTGTTTTTTTCCAGGAAAAATAAAAAATATTTCAAAATAAAAAATCATTTAAAAAATGTGCAAAAATGTACAAAAATTGAAAAAAAATCAAAATAGTACATTATACAGTACGGTATTGATCAAATAACGAAGTAATATTAGTTAATAACTATGTTAAGAATTCTTCAAGCGTTAGTTCGTGACTTTTTTTTTATCTTATTTTGAAATACATGCTTTTAATTTGTCGAGTCGCGTTGCATTTCCGTTTCCTGTTTTACATTCTCTGTGAGTCATTCGGCTCGTTACGGTGACATAGTGAATCACAACGGAATCTCAAATTTATAGTTTATTAACATTTATGTTGATAACGCACGCTACTGCCTATGTTTGGTAAGCGATGACTGTTTATTCTGTTTATGTGTTCGTTTGTGTAGAGGTTGCACTTTATAGTTAGTAGTTGTTAGTTGTTGCTACCCGCTAATGTCGGCTAAAAATACAGTAAATTCATCGATTAAGTGTTCATATGTTAGTTTACTGACTTTAAGATTGTTGTTGATTTATTATTCAACAGATACTGCATGATACACCGTACATGAGCCAAAATAAATGTGAAGTTCAACGTGATGACTTGCGTACTCTTTCACCGGAGTCTTGGTGCAGATAACCAGTCCTGAGAACAAATTCTCAACAAACTAAGTAATATTAATTATTTAATGAATATACAATAATGTTAATAAGGATAATGCAATGTTAAATAATAGGAGAAAGGAAATAAAATAGGCAAAAAATACAAACAAAGGATTGTTTATGTTTACTGTGGCTATATTGGGGCATACATAGAAATCTAGGAACTGATGCCCTACTTCGCGGGTTTCAGAATCGGCGGGGGGTTGACAGCCCCCATTAACCGAAAAGTAGGGGGGATCACTGTATTTTTAATTAAATGACAGTAAATGAGTCTGACATGGGCTAAATTTGACACCTATAGGGTGTAGCTCCCGACCTCTCATTTGCAAGCATTTAGAAGGGACACCAGGATGGCATATTGAAAGTTGTCGTGTTTTAACAATCTATGCAATATTTTAGCCTCCTAGTGAGGTTTTTTTTCTTCATGCCTTTCCTTTGATATTATGCATCAAAAACATCAAAAGCCAAGAAAGGTCAAAGGTCAACATTTCCACCATGGGTTAATGTACTTAGGTATTGATTATCTGGACTTTTAAAAAAGAAAATGTGAAACTATGTCCCAGGCATTGAATGAGTTCATATATTTTTAAAAATATAATAATTTTTAATTTGTCAAAATGCATTTTTTGTCTACAATTGCTTGCTAACAAGGCGATGAAGCCAGCAAAGCTAATGTGGCATTTTATTTTTTGGCACGGTTTTCTACTAAATAATTTGTAAATCCAACCCGATTTGTAATAAAGGGCGCGTCCGATTTGATACTGTTATTTTCTAAACTTCAGCATAACAGCTGAAAAAGAAACAAATATACTTGGTTAAATTGAATCTGTTGGTGAATAAAAAGGGCATTTTGAAATTTTGTGCTAATAAATTCTTTGTTTTTTGGATCGTTTTGTTTTGTTGCCGCCAATTTTTGCAATGGTGGTCCTTGGAAATTTTGCTTTCTAAAGTTTGAGAAGCCCTGTTTTATAGTAAACTCACCAGGGAGGGATTAACAGATCGAAGTAACGTTTTCCCCCTAAATTGGAGAACTGTGTTTGAAGTTTTTCATGAAGTCAGGGTAGAACTATTTAAAAATATTTGGCTTACTGAAATAATAGCCTGTGTCATTTTTCACTAGCTATTTTCAGCACATCGAATAATGTCTTAACTATTCCAGTGTCATCGGAGAACTCAGAACATTTCTGTGGTCTTTTTTTTTTTTTTAACTTTCAAGTTTAAGCATCCTCTTTGTCTCCTCCAGCTCTACAAAGCAGAACAAGAAGAGGCGATGAAGGTGAAAATGGCCACCGACCCAAAGATGAAGCGGTACAGACGCTGGCGGAAGAATGAAGGACCAGGACGCCTGACCTTCATCGATGACTGACGGCCACAAGATGGGACTTGCAAACGTCCATCAGCGCCAAGTTACATTCATCGCGTGGACATTCGTACAGACAAACTGCTTAAATTGTCAGAAATATTTTCGTAGGAATGAAGCCTTGGACGAAAGGACAGCTAAGTGGAATAAACTGCAACCTGCAGATGGAATGTTTCCATTTTCTCAATTCATTTAATTTCATATTTAAGGGTTATTTGTGGTACACGTCCCAGCTCTGTTTTTGTCATCGGGATCGAAAAGCAGAGAGATGCAACAAATGTCACAAAGGAAGTTCAAGTGTGACGCACCTGGCAGTGAGCTGCGCCCTGCTCAGCCACAGTCTTTGATTCGTTAGTGCAGTGGTTCTCAAAAAGGGGTCCGTGGCCTGACTGCAGGGAGTCCATTCAATTTTATATATACACACGTGGACAAAATTGTTGGTACCCCTCAGTTAAAGAAGGAAAAACCCACAATTCTCACTGAAATCACTTGAAACTTACAAAAGTAGCAATAAATAAAAATTTATTGAAAATTAAATAATCAAAATCAGCCATCACTTTTGAATTGCTGATTAACATAATTATTTAAAAAAACAAACTAATGAAACAGGCCTGGACAAAAATGATGGTACCCATAACTTAATATTTTGTTGCACAACCTTTTGAGGCAATCACTGCAATGAAGCGATTTCTGTATTTGGCAATGAGCGTTCTGCAGCTGTCAACAGGTATTTTGGCCCACTCCTCATGAGCAAACTGCTCCAGTTGTCTCAGGTTTGATGGGTGTCTTCTCCAAATGGCATGTTTCAGCTCCTTCCACAGATGTTCAATGGGATTCAGATCCGGGCTCATGGAAGGCCACTTTAGAATAGTCCAACGCTTTTCTCTCAGCTATTCTTGGGTGTTTTTGGCTGTGTGTGTTGGATCGTTGTCCTGTTGGAAGACCCATGACCTGCGACTGAGACCAAGCTTTCTGACACCAGGCAGCACATTTCTCTCCAGAATGCCTTGATAGTCTACAGATTTAATTTTACCTTGCACACATTCAAGACACCCTGTGCCAGATGCAGCAAAGCAGCCCCAAAACATTACTGAGCCTCCTCCATGTTTCACCATAGGGACAGTGTTCTTTTCTTCGGGGAGACGACCAAGGAGGACACTGCTGAAAAAAAAAATCATAAAAATGCGAGACTGGAATTTGCAAAAATGCATGTTGACAAGCCACAAAGCTTCTAGGAGAATGTCCTTTGGACAGATGAGACCAAACTGGAACTTTTTAGTAAGGCACATCAACTCTATGTTCATAGACTCAAAAACCAAGCATACGAAGAAAAGAACATATATATATATATATATATATATATATATATATATATATATATATATATATATATATATATGTATATATGTATATATGTGTGTATATATATATATATATATATATATATATATATATATATATATATATATATATATATATATATATATATTTACACACTCATTGCAGACAACAGTAGGTGCTGCATTTACCATTGGTTGTAGCTATAATGTAATATAATTTAATGATAATTAGACCTATGATTATATTTACAACAAACTGTTGGTCTAGGGTTAAGAACACATTCATTTGCAAGTTTTTGAAATTTATAATTATTTTCTTCCTTTTTAATGAAAAACGGTCTAAATCTTACACACTGTCCCTTTAATGTGTAGACTTCAAAAATGAGAAAATACGTCCTTGGCATTGAACGAGTCAATATACTGTATTTTTAAAAATGTAAAGTGCTAGAAATTTGTGTTGAGGCGATGAAGCCAGCAAAGCTAAAGGGGCATTTTATTTTATAATGCTGTTATTGATTAAATCATTGCAAATTGACACGCCTTGTTATAAGGAGGCATGCAATTTGCAATTTTTATTTTCTAAACTTCAGTATAGCTGAAAAGTTAACAAATATAGTTGTTAAACTGAATGTTTGTGAATAAAGAGGGCACTTGTTACATTTTTAAATTTAGAAATGCTAATACATTTTAAATGTTTGTTTCTGTTCCCGTAAATACAGTACTTGCAATGGGGGTCCTTGGAAAATGTGTTTTCTAAAAGGGGTCTCTGACTCTAAAATGTTTGAGAACCCCTGCATTAGTGAACACTTAACACCTGAACTGTCAAGGATTTGCTCGAATGTTCAGTTATTTTGTCGACGTCGAACAGCAAAACAAACAATTGAATGTAGGTAATGGCGTGGGCCTCATGGGATGTTTACAAGCCAAAGCCATCTCTGCAAAGTTCTGTCAGGTACATTATTGTCTCTTTGGGAGTGTATACATTTTTGTAACTTTTTTTTTTTCCAACTTTGAATTATGATGCAGAAGGTCGCTCAGTAATTAAAGAAGCATTTTAATGAAGTCCTCCGTCTTTGTATACGACCGCCTTTTATTCAAAAATTTAAACTCAGAAACTTTATAATGTATTTTACATTTTTCAAATAAAGTTTTGACATGTACAATTCTCACTCCTGTTTTCCAAACACGGTGGATTAGTGGTTAGCACAGATGAGGTTCAACGTTTGAATCTTGGCTCAAGTGTCTTGCTTTGTTAGCATTTTGTTTTCTCCAGGTGCTGTAGTTTTAATCCACACTGCAAAACATGGAGCAGTGCTTCTAAATTATATACTGCCAAGCCCCCATTAGGAAAGAAAACTTTTAGCCTGCCCCCCACTCGACACTCTTGACTATAAGTTATCTATAAAAATTGAATACCAAAAGCCGTACCCATTTTAAACATTAACACAAAAAAATAGAAATTAACTTTTTAAATTATATCTTAACAGTGTTTGTACGTGTTACAGCTTAGTCTAAAGCAGAAAAAATATAGTGCCTGAAACTGAAAAAAAAATCTCATTTTATTGCAATTACACTTCCCATGACAAAAAACCCTCTTTCCTGGTGTCACCCCCCAAGCATCCAGAGGATTTGCTTACAGCAGCTCTTGTTGACCAAGGTTGTGCCACAATATTTTCATTAAAAGAAGCAAGCAAGCTGAACCAATGTCTAAATCCATTCACATTCACAAATGGGCATTAAGCACTCAGTTTGTGTTGTTTACTTACCTGTGTCTTCTTGTTTTGAAATATTTACTTCTCATCTCAAAGGCCATGCTGTATTCCTGTTTATATTCTTTGTTAGTCATTTAGCTTTTAGCGGCGTTAGTGTTAGCCAAGGCTGTTACAGATCAACTTGGTTTCAAGAAAAGAACTAGAAGGCTGACCCAACAGAGTCCTTCCTTGTTCACATGCAGGGGCCATTAAGATGATTTATTTTGTGTTAGGAATTCTTCAAGCACTTTATTGTTTTAATGTTCAATTATATCATACTTTGAAAATGTTTGCTTTTAGTCAGGAAGGCCGCGCTACATTTCTGTTTGCTGTTTTTACCTTCCCGAAACTGTTTGGCACGCGTCACATTTCGTCTTCTGTCACACCAAACCTGCCCTATAGATGTCGCCCTATTACCCAAACTTCAATGACAGCAATCCAAATGCGTCGCTTGATGTGACGCCCACGTAGCTATCTGTCTGAACCAAGCATTATTTATTTTCCCAAACCATGGAGTGCTGCCACATAAGAATGGCGACCCCCCGACCTAGACAAAGGGCATTTAATGGGAAAAAAACACTTTGAATAATTAAATACACTACCTTTATTTACCACAGTGTTTTAAAGACAAATTTTAATTCATTAAAGTCATTAATTAATATTTTAATTCGGTATTGTTTATTTGCATATCTAGAGGAACTCTGCAGTACATAAATTAACCTTCAACCAGTAGTCGTACCTATTTTCAACATTCTTTACTACTCTACCCACCCCACCACCCCCATTTATTTATTTAAAGTAGCTTTGGTGACAAGTTCAAATGTCAATTATAGTAATTTTGTCAAAAGCCACTGAAAAGGCCACAAATGCCCCCGAGGCCATAGTTTGGATACCTCTCACACTGACCATATTGCAAAACAAAGCTTAACATTTTACAGTGCAATGACATGTCATAAAGCATCTGATTATTCAGTCAAATGAAAAAGTTTGGGCACCCCTGATCATTTTCAAGATTTTCTTTAATAAATAATTTGTGGTTCAGATCATCATTTTCAGTAAAGTACATCATATAACCACTGTGATATTTGAGAAGTGAAATGCAATTCATATAATTTACAGAAAGTGTGCAATAAATATTTAAACAAAAGTAGGCAGGTGCATACACTTGGGCACCCTTGTTGTTCTATTGATTTGAAAACCTTTAACGCTAATAGGGGGTGGGGGGGGCAAGCTCATTGACCTATGACCTACATCAGTGCTTATCAAATAGTGGGGACTCCCCCTGGGAGGAATGCAAGGTGATGCTAGAGGATGTCTCCAGAGAAAAGTCTTTGTTTTTGTCACGTGAAGTATAATTGCAATAAAATATGATTTTATTTATGTATTTGTATGTTTCAGGCACTTTGATGCACTTGGCTATTTTTTTTAATGTTTTAGACTAAGCTAAGGAACCTCATGAGGAAATGGAAGACCACAGGCACAGTTCAAGTTAAGGCCTTGAAGTCACAGGCCAAGAAAAATCTGTTATAAGCAGAGGCGAAAAATGGTGAATACAGTCAAACCCAACCCACAGACCAGCTCCAAAGACCTACAGCGTGATTTTGCTTCAGAAGGTGTTACTGTGCGTGTTCAACTATTCAGTGCATTTTGCGCAAGGAGATGCTGTATGGGAGAATAATGCGGCAGAAGCCTTTTCTGCGCACATTCCCTAAACAGAGTTGCTTGAGGTATGCAAAAGCACATTTGGACAAGACAGCTTTATTTTGGAATAAGATGCTGAAAATTGAGTTATTTGGACATATAGTAAAAAGGGGCTTGTGTGCATGGCGGAAAAAGAAGACAGCATTCCAAGACAAACACTTGCTGCCCACAGTAATATTTCATGATGGCAATCTTGTTCAAGTTGAAGGTAGTGTGGATTCAGTATCAGCAGATTCTTGAAGAACAATGTTCAAGAATCAGTGACAAAGTTGAAGTTGTGCCAAGGCTGGGTACCTCAACAACACAACAACACTACACACTGGTCAAATTCTCCTAAGGCATTCATGCAGAGGAATAAGTACAACGTTCTGGAATGTGGCCATCTCAGTCATCAGACCTGAATATTACTGAATATCTGGTGTGATCTAAAGTGGGCAGTCCATGCTCGGAAAACATCAAACCTGACAGAACTGGAGTTGTTTTGTAAAGAAGAAAATACCTTCAGCCAGAATCCCTCATTGGAAGCCATAGCAAGCATTTAGAGGCTGTTATTGCTGCAAAAGGAGGTTCTACTAAATATTGATGTCCTTTTTATGTTGGGGTGCCCAAATTTATGTACCTTCCTACCTTTGTTTAAGTATTTATGACTTCAGCACATCATGGACTATCGGCAGAGGAGCAGCGCAGTCTCATCCAGCCAAGCGACACTGCCAAATGAGCTGAACTAGTTCTAGGCCCACTTAGACGCCAAGTATCCTGATCAGCAGAGAAGGATGCTGGGCATGGAGTGTGCACTGGACCCTCCTCTCCTGATGACATCAGCAGAGGTGCGCAAGGTTCTGAGCAGAACAAACCCGCGGAAAGCAGCTTGCCCAGATAACGTCCCTGGTCGCGCACTCAGAGTTTGTTCGTCAGAGCTAGCTGATGTGTTTGCGGACATCTTTAACATGTCCCATGCACGAGCCTCGATCCCCACCTGCTTCAAGGCCACCACCATAGTGCCTGTCGCCAAGCAACGCACCGTGACCTGCCTGAATGACAGCTCATAGCGCTCACCTCAATCACAAATGAAGTGCTTTGAGAGGATTGTCACGATGCTCATCAAAAACACCATTCCAGACACCGTGGACCCTCTCCAATTTTCATATCGACAGAAACAGTCCACAGATGATGCAGTCAACACCGCCATTCACACAGCGCTCACACACTTGGAGTGCAAGGACACATATACAAGAATGTTCTTCATTGATTACAGCTCAGCGTTAAACACAGTCATCTCTGACAAACTGAGGGACAAGCTCCGTGCAATTGGTCTGGCACCCTGCCTCTGCAACTGGGTGCTGAACTTCCTCACCGGCAGACCCCAATCAGTCAGAGTCCACAAACGCACATCCAGCACCAGGACTTTAAGTACAGGGACACCCCACGGCTGTGTGCTGAGCCCCCTGCTTTACACACTCTTCACCTATGATTGTGTTACTTCCTAAAACAACACCAGCATAATTGAGTATGCGGATGACACTACAGTCATCAGGCTGATTACTGGTGGGGCTGAGACAGCATACAGGAAAGAGGTGGCAAACTTTGTGGCCTGATGTTGCAGCAACAATCTCCACCTCAATACAGACAAAACCAAAGAACTGATCATAGATCCAAGGTGGCAGATGGAGCCGCACAAACCACCATTATTCATCAATGGGATAAAGGTGGAGATGGTGAAAGCCCTCAAATTCTTTGGTATCCACATCATCAAGGATCTTACCTGGTCCCACAAAACTTGACAGATCATCAAGAAGAGCCAACAGAGACTGTACTTTCTGTGGAGACAGAAGAAATGTGGCGTGCCAGCAAAGAGTCTCAACAACCTCTACAGATGTACAATCCAAAGTGTCCTCTCCACCTCCATCACAGCCTGGTACAGCAACGATACAGCACAAGACAGGAAGGCTCTCCAGCATGTGATCAAGACCTCACTGCACTTCCCCTCACTGCAGGACATTTACCACACCAGGGTGCTGCGGAGAACACACATCATCAAGGACAGGACACACCCACAAAATGACCTGTTTGAAATGCTGCCATCAGGCAGACGCCACAGGAGCCTGAGGGCCAGGACTGCCAAACTGGCAAACAGCTTCTACTCATAAACTGTCTAGATTCTCAACAAATCCCACACAAAATAACCTGCCTCCAACTGCGCGCATAAATAAACAATATCTTGCCCCCCCCCTCATTTTTTTTTTTTTGCACTACATGATATTCTGCACTACATTATTAGCACCGTTGTCTCTGTTTGTTGTTTATTGCTATTTATTGCCATTTATTTATTGCTCAATTATGGAATGTAGTATGCTGCTCGGGGAAGAGAATAGAATAAGAATTTCATTGTATATTACTACTATAGATGTGACAATAAATCTCTTGAATCCTGAATCAATGATTTATAAAAGAAAATCTTGAAAATGATCACTGGTGCCCTAACTTTTTCATACCACTGCATAGCTCTCCTGCCACCTCATACTTCTCAATGCAATTGTGTGGCATTTTAGTAAAAACAAGGTGTTTTTCAGCATTAACATGAAGCAAGAAATTGCAATTTCTATTTATTTCAGTCTAGTATGTGGTCCATATCAACATAAGCCACCAATGTAACTGATAGTATCACGATCAGTGAAGAAAATAAATTGGAATATGAAGATAAGGGGCTCGACTCCAGGAAACTGAGACAAGGACAACCACAGTGCAGTCAATAGACGACACCTATCGGGAAAGAACACAAACCACAACTTTTCATGAACATTAAAAATGAACATACATGTTTAATAATACAAAAAACAAAACAAAACAAAAAAAACAATACAAGGCAGGATGATAGAAAAAAAAGCCATGTCATTCTGACAACAGCAATAATCAGTAACTGCAAAATGAAAGAACCGACTTGACAACTTTGTGGGCAAATCATGCCAAAGTCACCAACCAAAAACAGTGCAGGTTGAGATGATCATACCTCTCTTGAAAATATGCGCATACATGTCTGGGAGAGATGATTTTTTTTCTTTTAAATAGCAGTTATTATTAACAGTTGTCATCTATTCTCTATGACAACTTTCTACAGTACATCACAAGAAGTACACAAACTGAAAATTTGACATTTCTCATCTACATGCATTCAACCAAGCCATCCCCAATGGCTTTCAACATTTTTGTTCTCATCCCATTTAGAAAACGAGATCTTCTTTTTTCAACCTCAAAATATATCGCAAGAAACATTTATAGAAAGTTAGCTTGCTTTGTATAGTCATTCCAGTTGTAAACAACTATTCAGACTTGTTGTTTGAAAATTTCAGCCATACAACATTCATGGTGGACTCCAATAGAAAACTGCGGTCCGTGTTTACGGCAAACCTTAAGTTTTTCGTGAAAGTGACAAAATCAAACGCAAAGAAACGTCGCCCGGAAGATCACTGTATAACATTTATAGTAATACGAGGATCTATTGTATTTGTGACGTGATCTAACAAACCTGACGGCATCACTTGAAAGTCCCATTTTTCAAGTTGCGAATAAAAGAAAGACGTGTCAAATTTATAAGCAGATTTGGCCGTTAGGTGGAAGTCTGTTTTCATTACTCAAAAAAGTCACTAGTTACACTCAACCGTATTTCTGTATTTCACTTAGCTCAACTTGTGACAAACGTTTCAGAGAATATTGGCTCGTATCTTCTTAAACCCTTCCTTGGGATTTAAGGTGCAACAAGTGTTTTCCTTGAATTTCAACACCAAGAATGTATAACTGTTTTCAAACAAGTTAAACTGGAGGAAGCGCAGGTATAATAATAATCATTGTACTATCTTAATAATAAGTGTGTGTAAAGTCACAAACTATACTACACAAATACAACTTCTTGTTTTGTTTCTGTTGTTAACCTCCTTCATGGAAGTTTCCACAAGTACACAAAAGCATTATGCCAAGGTTTAAGTGAAAGAACAAACACTGGCTGCAACACTTAAAAAAACACACACACACACACACACATCAAAAGCAGTTTGGTAAAATCAGGAAAAAACATCTTTTTTTTTATATCACAGTTTTCATTTGCAGACATCTTGAAGGTTCCATTTCTTTTGAATAAATCTTCGATTGTAGAATTAAGTCTTGTTTTTTTTTGTTTCTGTTTTTTTTAAAGTCCATTATACAGCGTCTCCTGCTTTGTTCTTTACAAAACCCTGCTTCTGTTGTTTGGGATACTCTCATCGGTCATTCTCAACAAAATGTTTTCTGTCCTTTTGTGTAGGAAACTCGTAAACTGTCCGCTAAAGGATCGCTGGTTGATGAAAGCCCCCATTTCTGACATAGGAAATCTCAATGAAAAGTATTCTTAAAATAATAATCATGTTATGTATACCCAAATTAGTTGTTGACTCTTTGAGTGCCAAGCGTCATCTAAAAAGGCAAGCCCTAGAGCCAGCCGATTTCGAGCATTTTGACGCATCTTTCAAGGCCGACACAGGACTGTATTGGATGACTATGTAGACATAGGTGGTCACATCTGAAAGATTCTATCCCATTCTTTAGCAAGAAAAAGAAAGTGAGATTCTACCATATTCCGTTCTTTAGTAATCGCCGTTTGATAATAGGTCATTTGAGCTATTTCGGACAGTGACTTTGATGCCAAATTTTTTTTTAGTAGCATCTGAAAGATCTCAACAGTCCTTCCCTTTGATAAAACATGAACAAAAACAGGGAAAATGTGTTTTTGACGGCAAAATAACATTTTGTGTACATATATAACTACATTACAACAGTTCTCAATTAGCATAATATTAAGAGGAGTAATATATAATATTAAGTGTCATCTGTGCATTCATTAAAAAAAAACATAGTTGATAAGAATTCTTGTCACTGGCATACAACCTAAGTATCTTACATGACAAAAATTCTCATCCATGGCACGGAAAGAATTAAAGTTTGGTCAAATGTAAAGTAAAACCTGCTTGAAAGAAAAGGATATCCTGAAATTATGGGATGCTGGGTGCAAATAAACATTCATTAAATATCAACCGTGAAAGGACTGAAAAAAAATGATCATTAAAATAGTAAACAGTAAAACAGTCATTGTTTTACGATTAGGGTGAAAGGAGAAGTGCAAAGGACTTTGAAAATAAAGACTGGATTTACAGTGCAATAATTTGGGCTTTGATAATGCATATTATCAATTCCCAATGATGGAGTTGTAAGTGTGAAACCAAAGTACGACAGTTGCCAAGACGTTGGGCTTGGTATAGCATACATATATCCTGTTCCTTCAATGGAATCAAAATGAGAAAATGGGTTTCCATGTGGTCATATTATACCCAAGTCAGACAGAAAAGGATGAGGATGTCTCTTTCTCTTCAGGATTCTAAACTCTTTCAGTGCCATGGACGAGAATTCTCGTCTTTTAAAATGGTAATAAAAATAATAAATAATAAAATTTTCGTTGTCTTTTTTTATGGAGGGTACCTGGCACCCTGGACTAGTGCTTATCTAATATGAAGCAAATTGAGCGCTGTAGTGATAATCATGACAATTGGATGGCAATGTTGCCATGCATAAAACACATTTTACATACAGTGGACCCCCGGGTTACGGCTTTCCTGCCTTTTTTACGTGTGGAATACTAAGTTTTTCGCCCACTCTTTATGGCATTTTTCCATTTTATGCCATCAACAACTGTGATGACCTGTGAGCTTGACTGTGTTAGTGTTGTTTTACCTCCCTCTTCAGACAATTTTAGGTAATTGCACTTCTTTTCTGTTCGCGTCAAACTGCCTGCGACTGCGCGCAGGGCTTATTTCGTGGCATCATCGATCAGCGCATTCTGGGTTTCTTTGTGATTGCAGCTTCTTGACAACAACAATGTTCTCGTGGTTTCCATTTGCTCTTTGTGTTTAAAAAGGCATCGCTTGTGAGTTCTGTTTTGCTTTCTTTGTGTGACATGCATGTTTGCTGGTACATTTTACATTTATAAATATTTTGTTTATTTGTTTGTATTGTTTTAGTTTTACAGAGAAAAAATCGGAACCTCAAAAGACTGAAAGACTTAAAACTACACCAGCTTCGTCTCTTTGACGAACTGTTCGCTATCTGTCAAAGTGTGTTCTGACACACGCACATTGAGGACAGATTAACAACACTTACAAAATTTGCAGCACACTCATACGTCATTAGATGCATCACTGCATGCGTCACTAAAATGCTGCTCTGTTATTGGTTGGCGTCACTAAGATGCTGGTCTGCTACTGGTCAGCGTTACGCCGTCCCTAGGATGCTGCTCAGTTATTGGTCAGCGTTACGGTGTCACTAAGATGCCGATACGCTAAACATTTGATCTCGTGTGAGTGCTTACCATATTGTATTTATCGTGCATTTTAGTGCTTAATTCAAAATTACATTGGTTAGCCATGGGTCCCAAGATTGCTAGTGATGTTAAAGGTAGAAGTAAGAAGATGATTAGTATGGAAACGAAGCTGGAGATCAAGAAATACATTACGAAGAAGGCTAGGCTACCCTCGCTAGGGATTGTGGTCGAAAGTACTGTAGCTCAAGTCAATGTCACTGAAAGGTAAATAAAATTTCATTTTCCTTTAAATATTTTTTATTTAAGATGGTATTGTATAAATGTTCAGTATATTATATATAAGTACCACTTACTATACTATTTTCTTACCGATTTTTAATACGTACATACAATTTTGACGTTTTCACCTGGGGCTTTATACACATTGGCTAATTACCATAGGTTTTTATTGTACGATCCGGACTCCGGAAAGATGAGTGAAAATTCTAAATACACAGGTACTGGCACTCTAGAGGTTGCTTTTTCCAATAATGCTTGGCACTGAAAGAGTTAAAATCACACAAGCTTCATGTCCTCATATTCTGTGTGCGGCCTCTATTTTTGAATGCCTTTGACACAAACAAGTACGGTCAAATTGGGGTTCTTGTAGCATCTTAGTTGACAAAGACTTACAGTACTTGCCGTGCTGCTACATCGCTACCCACCTATTTGGAAATCGATTGAGCTCTAAGACTTATAGAATTATATCCCGTATTTTTTGGACTATAACCCACAACTTTTTTCTTATTATTTGAGCCCTGCGGTTTATAGTCCGGTGCGGCTTATCTGGATTTTTTTTTTTTTTTTTCCCCTATCCACCAGGAGCCAGTCCACCAGTGAAGCTACGGTTATTGTCTATTCAATATGTCAATTTGTGGAACAACTATGAAATAGAAAAGATAAAAATCATGTATAAAATGAATAGGCTCTTGGATATATATGTGATTGTATTGTGTTTATATGTTCACACTGTTGCTGTAAGTGTGCAATTAAATAAAAAAACGTATACAATTTTCAAACACCATCTTTCTGCGTAAATATCTGATGTTAAGACCGGTGGCTTATAGTGCTGTGTGGGTTATCCGTGACAAAAAAACCAACCAAACAAACAAACAAACATGTTTTTTGTTTTTTAAAATTTTTGCTCAATTTTTGCTGGTGCGACTTATACCAGTGTGGCTTATAGTCCAAAAAGTACGGTAATGTGATTTACAGTCATTAGTTACCAACTTGATCTGCTGTCTTTTCATCTATATTTCAAACATCTATACAATGACTTTATGCATTCAAAAGATCCCCCAGGGCTGTTGTCATTTTGGGTCTGCAGAGCACGTACAGGATCAGGCGTGTTTCCGGTCTCGTGTTTCATTTCTGTCCAGGGAGAAAGGGGGGTCTGCAAAGTCTTACGACGTTTTCACCAGGTCGTAGACATAAATGAGATGGTCGTCGTCAAACTTGATGAAGTATACGGAAGGCTTGGCCTCCACCTGGTGGATGACCATGCCTGTTCGTTTGCCTCCGTCCTCTTTGGCATACTCAACCTGTTTACCCACCAGACTGTCCACCACCTCACCTGGTTCCCTCTCAGCTGGAACGCTATCATCTGTGCAAAAAGGGATGGAAAAGTATGGTTAAGACAAACAGACTGCTAACGACTGCCCATTGATTGAGCTGCAAGATGGCGCAAACAGCCACACAGTAAGAGCAAACGAGCCGTTTTATTTTCCATAAAACTCATATTTAATAAGAAACGAAATCGCCAATGTGCCAAACATAATTTATATGCACATTTTACACTGTGGAAAGTATTTAAATATCATGCTACGCCCCCTTTAAAACAACTAAACAGAATTACAACAAAACAAAACAAAAACACTGTATTGTAGGATTCATTGTGGCGCTTGTGAGGCGTCACAAGGCACCAAGTAGCCCTCATGGACTATAAGTAGCCCTCTGTTATAAAAATAGTTAATTATAAGTAAGTAGAAAATGCTAAAGTCACAACACCCAGGCTCTGCCCCCATCATCATGGGAACAAAAGCCAAACTCACCGTAGGCCTGATGTGTGTATACTACAAGTGTCAAACTCGCAGATTCGGCCTAATCATTTTATGTGGCCCGCAAAACACATATTGACTTCAAGTTTCTGGCTAAAATACCAAATTTGCAAATTGTCTTCAACTTTAAAAAGTTTGAGAGGAAAAGGACAGCCATTTTTTGTTCTCAATCTTTCTTTAGAATCGTTTTTAAGGGCCTCTGATCACAAAACTAGGTAACTATGTGACAAACACACTTCAAATTTATTTGACTTCACGGTCATTCCAGCCAGAAACTAGACCTACAATGTGGGCCACGATAAAAAAATAGTTTGACACCCCTTGTGTATATTGTATGGTGTGCTGTGCATGTACTGCAGTTGCTCACATGTGCCAAGCGGGGCTGCCTCAGTTAAACAGATCTCTGGAAATGTATTTTGACTTGTGATTTCACTGCTCTTATGACTTTGCATAATTTAGATTGCTCAAGCAACTGCTGGCATTCCCCCTGCACATCCACAGTGAAAAATAATCAAATGACCTCCAAAGCAAATTGCACTCACTAGAGTCTGGCATGATGCGTAGGTCTCCTTCTTTAAAGTCATCCAGCAGTTGGTACATGTAGAGGACAGGGTCTTTCTCGTACGTGATATAGAACCAGGTGGTCATGATGGGAGCCCGGGCCAGCACCATTCCCCGCCATTCCTCCTTCGGACCTTCCTCCGTCTCAAACATATGTTCCACGGCTTTTCCGATCATTGTATCTGCTAGATTGACGTCTGTCAGGCGGGATTTAGCTGCATGTGTTGAATCATAAAAATATGACATGAGTCGCTTTCCAGGAAGATATGCAGAACTGAATTGCTTTAGATGCAACAAGACTGTACTACTTATGTGGACATTGATGCAGTTAAAAACATAAAATTAAGAGTCTACCAGTGTTTATTCAAAGAAAGACAACCCCAACAATTGTAGAATGGTCTAAACTAAAGGAAATGAATATATTTGTTAAAAATCAAACACACACGCACCCACACACGCACACAAACATGCAAAACAATGTATGCCTTTTGGCAGTCAATTGGCTTTAGGAACAGACTGTGACTGATTTGGAAATGATTGATGAAAATGAAATAAAGCCACATACGTTGGTTCTGAATTTAATCTTTTTTTTTAATTCTATTCAGTTTTACCACCTGTTTAAAAAAGACTCATTTTAATGTGCACTTTTTTTTTTGGTAAATATTAAAACAAACCAGTAAAATTGAAGACCCGAAGTCTAGTTATTCGATGAGATATTGTAAACAAAAGTGACTAGATAGATATTACACTTGATTACAATAAACAGTCTAAGAAGTTTCACCCCCATCATTCGCTTTTATATCGTGAGAGGAAGCCCACATTTATTTAGACGTTTGCAGCTATTAACATTGAATGCATTGACAGATTTTTTCTGAGTTTCAAATGTCTGACTGCATTTGAATACAACATGCAGTTAACAGCTAGCGCTAATTCTGGAAATTTGTGCCATATCATACATTCCCAGCCTGGTGGATTAGCAGCTTCTTAGCATCCTTAATCAACAACTGAGTGTGATTTTTCACTGGCGGTGAGTTGAAACGTGACAGGATGTGATGGCAATGCTATTGTCACATTACACGACAGATGCCTGCTGGCAGAGGTTTTTGCCTCATCACAACGTCCTTTTTCAGATGTGTTGATTCAGTTTTAATTGTCTTTCGGGTGAAAACCCAAAATGCATTTTTCTTTTTACCATTTTCAGCTGAAATGTTTCGCTGATCGAAAATTTGTCCCATCCCCATTTCAAACCAAAAAGCTCTCATGTAAGGACGCACATGTCTGTGAAGGCTGCGCCAAAAAACCACAGCTCCCACAGATCACTCAGTGTGAGTATTTGAAATGTATAATTTTTGATACTGAGTATACACCTGGGCTCCCCTTTCTTTTGATTGGTAAATTTCAACTAGTGAAAATCCCTGGTGTAAAGCTGGCGATGATGATTCCTATAGATTGTGAAAAACTGAATGAATCTCATAATAGGGCACGGAACAGTTAAAATCTAATCATATATTTAAAAGGGAATGGCTTTTACTCAAACAACACAGCCTCAAAATTAAGACAGCACAAGAGCTGACACTGCATGTCAAGACTGTATACATTAAGAAAAAGTACAAATATTCTTGACCGCGAAGTCATTTAAAAAAATCTTATTCTTCTTTACACAATTCATGAGAAATGAAATCACTATTATATAAGTTACTTAATTCATTATTTAAAAAAATAAATAAAAAACAATTACCGGTACTGGTAGTCGAAAAAGTCACAGAAATGGTGAAAACGGGAAAGTAGTGTTGACATATTGGCATGTTGAACAAATTAGGTCCGAATGCAGCTTACACTTACCCAGTCGGTCAGGGAGCACCTCCAGTCCTTGAACCCTCTCATCCTTGTGCAGCTCCAGACCATACACACAGTCAAAACCATCATACTTTATCAAATAAAGAGATGGATTCACTGGCACCTGATTGGGTGAAAAAGATGTAACACCCTTCAATAATTGCTGAAGTCAAGAAAACAATGCATGCATTAAAAGGATCTTAAAACAAGATGTTGTCTTGGAATTTAATACTGATGACCATTGATGGTAAAGTAAAATTGTGATTGTTCCAAACCCCTCATTTCTTTTAATATACATGTCATTTTTGAAAGATAAGAGAGCTCACATTGTTTGGATATTTGCAACTAATGTTTAGCGTATTGATGGACATTTTTTAATATGAATTGAGCGACTGCATTTGAATGTATCCAGTGTTTCTTCTGCACACATACAGTAAGTGCTAATGGCGGCAATAATTGCAATCTAATTCAGGGGTCCCCAATCTTTTTATCACCATGGAGGCCATTGCCTCAAAATGTACAAAAATGTACACAAATTACATTGATTAAATCGATCGTATAGCTGAATTCCAAATGCTATTTATTTCAACACAAAAATATGTTAATTAGATGCATATGGGAACTTATCAATGCAAAACCTTTTGCTTATGCTCACATATACCAAAGGGCAATACCTGTCACAAACGAAAATGCTAACAAGTTAAATGTATACAGTACAAGGCAGCACTATATAAAATGCTAAAATTAGCTAGCATGTTACTCACAGTCAGAAGTTGTTCAACAAACAAACTAATTTTGGGCAAATTATCATAAATGACAACATTCTTACAAAAAAGTTTAATTTACAGACACTTGTGGGACAGATTTCACAGAGAGACAGAACGAGTCAAACAAGAAACAGATGAATGAACTATTAATGGATAAACTAAATAAATTCCAAAACATCATTATTTCTGGTACGGTCCATGCGGCCCGGTACCAGTTGGTTCACGAACCGTGGACTGGCGATTGGAGACCTCTGATCTTGTTACACCCCCTTTAAAAACAACTAGCATCCTAATTAGCAATAAAAATGGTTTTGAGACGAATCTGTGTTGATGTTGGTCACTATGTTTTGGGACAGCAATAAGAACGACTATAAATCGGTCCAGGGGGAAAGTTAAGCAAGCTGTGTGTTTCAGGCCAAGCTTGGCCCTTTAAGAGAAACTGGATTATGGGAGATGGTGGAGTCGGGACTGCTCTTCACGCTCATGCTCATGGTTCGGAAATCTTAGGACAGGTAAAGAGAAGTAGCACGCGGCCCAACTCCAACTTGACATTCATGTATAATTTGGTATACTGTACAGTGAACCCTCGTTACTTCGCGGTTCTACTATCGCCGGCTCGCTACATCGCGGATTTTTTTTCCAATACGCGGATTCATGACTTCAAGATTTTTTTTTCATTACATATTGAACTTTTGCAATAGTTCCCAAGCGTGCTGCTCCCGCGAAGGCTTGTACTGAGCCTAAACACAAACAAAAAATGACAATTGCTGAGAAGGTGACTTTTCTCGAAGAGAGAAGTTACGCGGCTGTGGCCTGCCACTTGGGAGTGAACGAATCCACCGTTTGCTACATTAAGGACGAGGCGAATATTAGATGACGACTGCCATCCCCTTTGGCTATTCAGCGAAGCCAGTTGTTAGCTGCTTTTAGGCAGCTGCTTCAGCAATCTGGATTGCCGACTGCCGACAGATGAAGAACATAGTGAAGCCCTTTCTTTTGAAGTCTCGCACAGTTGCGGTCATATTAGTAGCTGCCCGGACGTTAAATTAAAGTACATGATCAAACAATGTACATGATCAATGTTGAGTTTACACTTGAAATACCATTTTATTATAAAAGAAATCTAGATAAGAGATTTCCAACGGTCTGATCAAACATGGCAATCATTGTGCGCGCGTGTCTACTAGGGGCAATGCGCTCATACGTCACTACACGTGTCACTGCCTACATCACTTCAATGCTGGTTCCCTATTGGTCGGTGTCACGACTCCCCAAGATACTGGTCTACTATTGGTCGGCGTCCCGGGGGTCACGAAAATGCTAGTCTGCTATTGGTTGGCGCACGGGGGTCACAAAGATGGCTGCCTAAAGACTTTATCTCGTGTGAGAGTGCTTTCAGTATTGTATTTATTGTGTATTGTATTTTAGTGCTTAATTCAAACTTGAATTGGTTAACCATCTGACCCAAGATTGCTAGAGATGTTAAAGAGAGAAGTATGATGATTTATATGAAAACGAACCTGGAGATAAGAAATACGAAGAAGGCTAAGCCTAGGCTACCCTCACCATGGAATATGGCAACAAGCTCGTTGCTCAAAGGTAAATAAATCCTTTATATATTTTTTATTGATGTTATTTAGTTGTATACATGTATATTATATATATATATATATATATATATATATATATATATATATATATATATATATATATATAAGTAGCGCTTACAATACTATTTTGATACCAATTTTTAATATCTATATAAGGTTTTGATGTTTTTACCCGGGGCTTTACACGCATTAACTAATCAACATAGGTTTGGATTTCCCGCCATACGGCGAATTCGCATTACGATCCCAACCGCGGAACGGATTAATCTCGTAAATCGGGAGCCCATTGTATGTGAGTGCTAATATTGGAGATTATTTATGAAGACCATAGGTGTCGAACTCCAGTCCTCGAGGACCGGTATCCTGCATGTTTTTTGGTTGTCTCCCCCCCTACACACTGGTTCAAATGATTACCAAGCTCTGCAGGAGCTTGAAAATGATCTTAGTCATTTGTATCAGGTGTGTTTGAGAGATAGGGTTAGAAAACATGAGGTACATCCGCCCTTGAGGACTGGAATTTGACACTTGTGACGTAGACTGACACTGTCCAATACATAATTTTTGGCTGGGATCGGACCAAATCCCCAGATCAATGTCAGACGAGACAAAATTCTTACCTGGTCAAGAACTGTCCCTTTCCATACTACATGTCCACTTCCGTCCTTCCAGATGTGCTGGATCCTGCAGCCAACAATGTTCCGTCGTGGCTGTGACAGAACTTTAGTAGTTGGGCCCAGATTGCTCTTGTGTTTCCTTCAGAGTGATAGGAAACAAGTCATTTGAGGGTCACCATATAATCCCAAAGAGGAATAAGTGTAACGACTCACTTATTGGGATTTTTTTTCTTCATCATATTTGCAGAAACACCTGCATGCCCTGAAGAGAAACAAAGAAATAAATAAAAACATTACAAGAAAGTTCCACTCATGGTGATTGTTTGGCATGCCAATCATGATTGTAGATGGAAAATGTCATGCACGTTTCATATCAGTAACAAATACATACAGTGGCACAAATTGAAAATCTGAATAACGTAGGACCTGTATCAGCAGTGTCTCTGTGATCCGGAGTGCTCTTCATTCATCTGGAAGCAGGGGGGCAGCCAGGCTGCCCAGCTACAACGCAAAACTCTTCAAGGCTAAAAAAAAATGCAATGAAACCTTTGCAAGTGATAAATATAGAGAAAACACAGAAAGCAGGCCGGATGAATGGATGGCCAAGGTATGTGATTAAGACACAACAGATCAATCAAACAAGACACTCAGTCGGGTGTAAAAAAATGGATCAGGACAACCCCAATAAATACATTTAGCTGAGATATTTTCCATTATGTAAGAATAAAGTGTAGGGCAAATGAGTTTTTTTCCCCCAGTTAATTGGATTAAAACCATTTTTCCCAATCTATCCCTTTATTGAAACACAGGAATTATTTCAAATTGGCATTGTAGAAAATGCAAAAAGTATAATTCAGTTGCTACATTTGTGTATAACATGAAAAGAGGCAAAAGTTATGATCATTTTAAATTTACTTGTGTGAGGCAAGTTTTCATTTTGTGCCTAATGAAAGCACATTTAATGGCAAACAGGTTGCGTATGAAAGGTCAATGAGAGTGCGCTTACTTGCAGGTATAAAAGGTCTTTAAGCTACAAATTAAATAAATAAAAACTCCACAACATTTAATTTGCTTCTCAAATCACATTACTGAGTCATAAAATTGCACTGCAAAGGGAAAAAAATGCCTTGAATGTATCTAAATGATTAATGGATTATAATAAGTGATACATTTTATCATCAATTAGTTGTTGTTTATCTGATTAATCGTTGCACCCTTAGCTTATGAATGAATTGGCAGTACTTACATTCCTCTGTCATTAGATGTTGAGCAGTCTCTCAAGGTGCTGTCCTTCACATTAATTCCGGCACATTAATCCAGACCAGACCTGTGATAATAAAACAATGCTAGTCTGTACACCAGAGGTTGATAAAAATAGAAACTAGACCGTAAAAGAAAAAAAAAACAAAACAAGAAAACGTAGAGAGGCTAATGACTTCAACTTGGTCGAATGTTTGGATGTTACATTGCTTTGTAAATCAGCATAATGATTTCATCATTCATCTTCACCATGATGGATTCTCTTTAGACACATTTCTTTTAAGTCATAAAACCTCATTCAACTTGCGTGGCAAACAATTGCAAACACTAGTTAGTTTGGCCTAAATGACTTCAAAACAAAATTGATCAGGACAATTCCGCTGAACATGCATCTCGTGGACTGAAGGTCAAAGACCTCATTGCTTCCAACTGGCTAAGTGGACTAAATTTCTCTGGCAACAGCTTAAGTTGGGAGAACTTAACATGGATGACTCAGCATTATATAAACATGTTAAAGAATAAAGATGGATTCCCTAACGCATTCGGAAATTCTGCAGCAGGACAAGACTTATCAAAGCTTTCGCTAGGCCCAGTAGTATCACTCAATGAAATCCTTATTTTGTTCGCTTCTCCAAGCAGACTACCTTTCCATAATCGAGCAAATAGTAAAGTAGGCAATAAGACAAAAACAACAATAAACAGTAATAAAGAAATAAGGGCAGTAATAATGAACCACTAATAAATGAATTGACTAACATTCTGAGCAAATAATGGAGTAGCTGGAGTAGAAGAAACTGTATACATGTGAGGATGATTGCGCAAAATATCATGTAGTGCAAAATATGATGTATTTAGCAGCTTCATAACCATTGTTCAAAGATCAGAAAGATTTTCTATAAACAATTATAATTAAAAGACATGACAAATTGGCTGTATGCTTTCAATCTGTTTTTGGGCATCAAAGGCTTCTTAGAGTGGGCAGTGAATTAGAGCAAGCTATGTTACATCCGTATGTCGAGCACCCAGCTATCCTACCAAAGGCCAGTCACATCACACGGTTACTAGTTGCTCACTATCATCAACATACACAACATCAAGGGTGGGACGTGACAATAAGTGCATGACTGAAAAGAACGTTTGGATACTTGGATGCGGTCAAGCTGTTTTCATCCTATGATTGTAGCTACAAATTGCAGGAAATTCAAACGAAGAACAGAAAGAAAAAAAAAGCCAAAAGTCCTCCCTTTGCCTGATGTAGGATGGATTGTTTTGGTCCATTTTATGTAAAGGAAAGAAGAAAAATAGTTAAAATATTATGGACTGCTCTTTATGTGCTTATTCTCATGTGCGGTACATATTGAGATAACAGTTTTTATTTCTCGGTGTGGAAATAGAGTCAGACAAAAGCATCAACTTTGTTGGCGCAAAAAGAGAATTCCTGAAGAAATGACCTGGATCCACTTATTCATAACAAAAATCACAAATGATTTGGTGGGAGTGTAGATGCCATAAAAGGTAAGTCTCATTTATTTCTTTCATTTATTTTATAGTTTCTAATTTTGTTAGAGATTATTTCATGTTGAATTTTCAAGTACCGTATTTCTGAGTTCAAGTCGACCATGCTTATAAGTTGACCCCCCCCCACCACCTCGGGTAGTCATCTTCAGACCCATCCGATTTGTTTGAAATGAAGGTCTTCGGAAATGATTTGCTGATCATCTTACGTGGGATGTTCTTTACCCAAGTGATGACTTTTGTGAGATCAGAGCAAAGAAGGTTGCCCTTCGCTGTTTCTCCCCCTACCTGCCGACATCTAGGCTGGATTGTTCAAGCAAACGTCACAAGAGCTAAAGCAGACAAGTCAAGCTGTCTTTTCCCTTTCATAGTGTGTCAAAGTCCGCCACGCAGCCTCATTGTTGACAACATAGAGGCCTTAAGCATTTTTCGACCTTCTGTGCAAATACTCTACAATTGGTGCATTCTATATCGAATTGCATGAATATATAATCATTTTAAGTCTTACTTATTTCGCAATTTTAATTAATGTAATTCAAACACAGATATGTGGTAAAAAATTGGTCTGTTTTGAGTCGTGGTTATAAATCGATCCCCCTAATATGGGGGGTGAAAGTGAGGAAGCAAAACTCGACTCGTACTCAGAGAAATACGGTTATTTAATTTTGGGTTTAAACGTCATTGAAGAAGAGGAATATACTTTTTGTTCCTTGCATACGCAATTGTTAAGGGACACAGTTGATTGTGAGGCGCCGTACGGTGCATTGACAAGTCGAGAGCTTGCCAAAAAGACAGGACGTATGCTCACAAGATTTGTATTTCATTCCTTTTGAAAGTGGCCAAAGACGATATTAAATGTCTGTCAAAACAAAAAAGGCTGAACCTTGATTGAACTTAACGGGTGTACCAATCCCCAATTGCTCTTTGTTCGACATCAGATTTTAATAAAATATTGGATTTTGAGTGCATAGAAAACCAATGAACACCAAGCAGCAAATTTAGGGGATCAAACAAGTCAATCAAAACATATGTTGTACCCTACTATGAAAGTTAGCAAGGATGATTGGCAAAAGTAGTTAAAAGGAACATTCTCATAGAGCCTGAGCCTGCAACTGCTCAGTAAAGTTTTCATGTCTGAAACATGAGACTTGACCCAGAGAGGAAGTCAGTCCCCTGTGTATTATTTATCTACAAGGAGGCTCTTACGTAGATCTGTAACATATCTAACACTCAAAAGGAGTTAAAATAGAAAAACATTATAAAAGTACAGTAGTTGAGGATAGCGGAGACATGCACAGTGACAGAAATCAAATAGAAAAGAAAAATGTGCCTCCTTCTCAGGTGTCCCCAGCAGCTAGCAAGAATTTGCAAAGCCAGGCAAAATGTCACATGGAACGAATTAGTTCCCTTAACTTGTTCTTGGAATGTCTACGTGCTTCAATGGTAAACTTGCGGACTAAAACGTCATCACAAACAAGGATCACTAAATGGCATGTCATAACTACTCCAAGTTGCTTTTCTGAAAAAGGGGGTGTTTGATAAATTGGGAGAAGATAACAAAAACAGGATATGAACTAAGTGTCATAATGACCTTAAAGAGACTTGACTCATGACCACGGGCTTTGTAGCAAGAAGTGTGACCATGATAACAGCTGTGGTGAAGCAGAAACTTGCCATGAGCAGACATTTTAGAACGAAAAAAAGAAATGCTTATCTCAGCTGGTTACCTGCAGAGGCAACCAACCTTTGAAAAACACAGGAGACATTTTGCAGTGTTTGGCTGCAGCTGGGGTTACTTTTTCTCCTGTTGCCCTAGGCAACGTGTGATTAGTCATTGTTGTAGTTGGGCAAAGTTGTTCTGGACAGAAACAGGTCAGTGTGATCCTGTGCAGCATTGAAACCAGAAAGGAGGTCCATTTTAACAGGTAGCACTACTCAGTTTACCCCCCCCCCCCCCCCCCCCCCCACCAAAAATAAATGTTTTAAAATGTAGGTAAGAAAATATCAGGGGTGTCAAAATGCAACAATAATTGTGATCAATTCATTACGGTCACAATTAACCCATTTGCTCCCATTAGGACGATGAGTGCCTGCGCTTTTGAAAAAATGTTAGTGGGTGTAGGGATGGTAGCAATAAGATGAAATGGAATCCCAGCAATTCCATATACTGTACACCCATCTACAAATTCTAGTGGTTTTTAGCAAGGTTTCCACACACAAAAAGCCAGTGCTGGTCCGACTGTCAACAAGGGAGCTTGCCTTGTACAATTGCTCATGTATTAACCATCTAGTATTATGAAATATATTGATAATATGTGCTACATACAGTATATGTGTTCCTATAGATTACACTAATTACTATTCAATGTTCCCTCTAATTTTCAATGCGTCTGAACATTCACATAAACTCCATGAGCAGACTTTGGACCAAAGTAAACAACTTCATACATGCACACAGTGAGTTGCCATGTGCAAATCTGATGTCACTCCTAAAGTGACCTATATTACATAACTCACATTTTGTCATTAATGAGCAAGGAAGGAGGGGGGATCTGAGTATATACAGGGCCTAGCTGCGGCCCTGGACCGAGCCAGCCTAAGTGGGCTCATTCGTGGCTCGTGCTTTGATGACACAAGGCAGCTTGGAACTCCAAGAATTCATGTGAAATGCACGACAAGATGATGTCCAACAACATATGTGTGGACCGGTAATGTGCTTTTGGATACTTATCCCATCATCTGTGAGGGGATTGCTGAGGTGACAAGCGTTGTCCGGCACCAACATGGGAGAACGATGCATCAATGATTGACATGTTGCCAAACAGATCACAATTATTTTTGTTCGTTTTCAAATAGTTTTTTTTTTTTAATATATCTTGAGCAATAAGTGTTACAGACATGACAGTGTACAGTAAATTGCACTTGTCACCATCGTAATAAACAGGCCACAAGTAGTGAAAAAGAAAAAACTCTCAACCAGTTTCACCACTTGTTTTTCTATTTGCATACACTCCAACAGTCATTCCATCTTAAAAGAAGCGCTATTCTTTTTTACTTTGGCTTGGTGAGTGGATGTATCGCTGCTCATTCGTTTTGCCAGCACAAAGAGCTAGCTAACCTGCGTGGGGTGTATCTGCAGGGAACGTGCGCAAACATTGTCAATGCGTTTGATTGGATGAATAGCTTAAGTGAAACTTATCTTATCATTGGCTAGACACTTGTCTCTCGCTGACACAATGCAAAATGGTACAGAAAAAAATACTAATGGTAATTAATCAGATAAGATTAGGTCTAACGTTAGATATTATTTAATCCGTTTGGATTGTATTTTGTTTTATGCGCATCATAGATTTTCTAATACGCTGAGAATAGTGCTCAATTGCGCATCTTAGAGGGAACATTGATTACTATGTATTGTTGGTGATCATTTTCACTTCTTGGGCACGTTCATATTATTATTATTATTATTATTATTATATTATAAAATACAGATGTGACAAAAAATCCCAGGGCCAGTAACCTAAACTATGGCAATGGGATATTTTTTTTAAACTAATTGTCCAAGTATCTGACACTTATACTCAAGTAATATATGCCACGTGTGTGTGTGTGTGTTTTGTGCTTTATGCTTTGCATAAATATAATATATAGCTTTAAGATCTCTGTATGCTGATTAGATTTGATTATATGCACCAGGCCTCTTGTTCTTAAAAAACCAATCACACCCTGAAGTGGACACAGACTGGCTGTCTTGGTATTTGGCATGAAACGATAAGGCTCATCTTGTGGTTGGGAAGCAAATTTCATGGACATTCTGAAGACGTAAAATGGAAGAGCATGTGAGAGGAGCCGCAACGATGAATGTTAGATTTAACTTAAAAAAAAAAAAAAACACCCCAACAGCACATTTGATAAAGGTAGAGTTACATGTCGTCTTTGTACAGCGAAGAAGCTTGCTTACCACAAAGAAACTCAAGTTTCTGCGACAGCATAAATTCTAAGCAGTAGCACCCAGCTGTGACTGCAGCCAAAAACTAACACTAACTGTAGCGACAAAGATGCTAAAGTAACAAGCCATAGCAAAGTTCTTTGCTAAACTAAACTCAATATCTAGAATTTCAGCAAATCTGGGATGGCAATGACTGACAATGTTCTATTTTATTTATTTTTTTCCTATTTATTTGGCAATTGACAAAAGAAAACAGCACCATTCCTCCTGATTAAAGGTTGCATCCAGTATGGGACTAGTCTCAAATTCAGCAAAAGGGAAATGGTTGCAACTGCATCTGTTCATTTCGGTACAAAAGAAAATAAATTAATGAATGTTGTTATTGTTGTAGAAATATCTTTTTTTATCTGCCACAAAAATACCTGGACTGTAAATTAAAAGAAATACTGGTTGAGGGATTTTCTCAGATTTTAAGAAGGGTTTAAAAAGAAATAAATGAGATCAATTAATTACAGATGTTAATTCACCACTCGTTTTTCAATTTCTTGGCAGCACTAAAAATGTTTCCTGAGCCAAGTTCCAAAAAAACAATGCTTATAATACTATTGAATGCAGACCTTTGCCGAGATCGAATGATGCAAACCTGTCCTTCAAATGCATAGTACAATCGACGTACCAAGAACGTACAGTAAAAAACACCCAGGAATTCAAAGTCCAGCAGTGTCTACAAAACGCCACAAGGTGACAGTATCACTCTGAAAACACAATGATGTTCCCTCTCCATTACATGGCTAAAAAGCGTTATTGCATAGTTTTTGTTTTAATGTGCAGTGGTTACATTCTCTTCCCACCAGGATGGCAGTAAGGACTATAACATGTTAATTAAATAATTTCCTGTGTAGATAATAGTATTGTGTAGTGATGACAATTACAGCATAGATTACAATCAATTCTTTCACTTTGTTTCAGGCCGGAAAAATTCTTTAGTACTAAAACTAGTTAAAAGCATCACGAAATAGATTGTGTTTGGATCCACCACAACTCACGAGTTATCTGCAAATAAATTACTTTTTGTACTGTTTACTAGCATAGGCCATACTCCCTAAAGTGTCTCAAGGGCCTCCTGGTCCACAATTCATAGTGTTAGACGACACACAAACACTCAAAATCCTGAATCCTAACCTTGATCAACACTTTGGCTTTTGTAAGAGTGAAACAGATCAGGTCATATGACAAACATAAACATTATTTTCATTAGACTTATTGGCATTAATAAAAGGTAGATTGTGGTCCCTCAGAGTTCTCTGACAGTAACATCCAAAGTCCAGCTGATGATTACAAGACTTTTTGTGCTCATTTTGATAGGGCACCGATTGTTTGAAAGCCCTTTTTTCTTTCCTTAAAGGGTAAGTCAACCTTAAAGTTTTTTTTACATTAATACAGGTTCGGAGGTACTGGACCCCACCAGTCTCATATGCACATTCACAGAGGCCTTCTTCAGTGAAAAATTAAATATGATTGAAGACATAGGTATATGTTTTAACTGCTGCACAAAAATGAACCATGTATGAATATCACCAACACAGTGCATGAACTCCCAATTACAGAGCTACACATCTGTGTGATTTCTGAAGTTGCATTTGAGAGACCAATTCAGATATGAATGGCTTCACCTTGGAAAGTGCTACTCTCATATCATTTTCACAGCAAAGTCTGTTGCTTGTCTTCATTTTTAGATATGTTGTAACAAGAAGTTTTTTAAAAATCCAGGGCCGGCCACTTTCTCTTTTTGCTCGACCTAGTGTGGGTTAAACAATTAAGAAAGAAATAACGCAACATACTACAACATCAGTAACATGTTGTCTCCAGAGTGCATTAGATTCCATGTGGCAGTGATTCGCCAAGCACTGTAATGTAATCATCTGCAGTGATGGCCAAGGGGGCGTCTCAACACATATTGACACCATGAGTCAGGTGTGTCTTCACCTCCGCAGCCGAGGCTCCACCGAACCCGAGATCGACTCACCAAACCCCTAAAGTTTGATTGAACCCGCGTCAGGAGCCGCTGCAGCAAGAGGGAAAATGGCCGTTCCTGAGATGGAAAAAAAACAAACAAAACGGGTGGATTTGGCCATTTGTGCCATATTTCACAAACATGGCATTCATCAGAATGCTGTGTTTTGACTCGTGGGGATGCACAGAACATATTACTGTCAGGAACATTTTAGGGTTGACTTCCCCTTTAAGAACACACTACTGTAATTCTGCATGTTGTGTTTCAATTGGCTGCTGGATTTCTTAATTTAATATGACCATGACCTAGAACAAGGATGTCAAACTCAATTTGATCGTGGGCCACATTGTAGTTATAGTTATAGGAGGGCTGGGATGACTGAAGTCAAATTTTCAAGTTCTGCAAACACTTGTGCTAGATTTTAAATCAAAGGCCGGCAAAAACTATTCAAAAGAGAGTTTGGGAACAAAAAATTGTTGATTTTTGTGTTGAAGACAACTTGCAAGTTTGGTATTTTAGCCAGGAACTTGAAGTCAAATCAGCATTTTGCGGGCCACTTAAAATGATATGATGGGCTGGATCTGGCCCCCGGGCCTTGAGTTTGACACCTGTGACCAAGAACATAACAATAGTTAATAATGATTAATAACTATCATCATAAGTAAATGGCCTTTCATTAGTTTAGAGCTTTTTTGCCTTAGGTCCTCAAAGTGCTTTACACTGACCAGTTATTTAACTAGTACGTACATCATCGTGAGAAACTGAGTTCAGTGTCTTGCTCAAGGACACTTAGGAATGGACCCGATGGCCTTGGATGGAACCGACACCCCTTGGTTGGGAGAAGACCACTCTTCCACTGAGTCATGCCACCTCACAAACAAAAACAAAGACTTCAAATGGACAAAGACCATTTTGAACCTAAGAGTGTTTGGTTTTACAACATGTTAAGCAGATATGGCAAAATACTGCATAGATACCATTATGCTAGCCTCTTTACAGATGAGCTTTTAGGACAGCAGCTGGACTGCTTTACGTGCAGGATTGAACTTCAAATTGACCATTGCTTCAAGTTAATTCCAAAGGTGGCTTTGGACAAATGGAGGTTTGCAATGCATTGAACAAAAATAAAATACGCAGCACGTTATGCTCAGATAATAACATAATGCCCATGCAGTAAACGCAGTTTATCCCCCTTTCCTGCTAGTTTCAAGGCAAAAGTTGCTTGTGTTCGTTAGCAGTAAGCTTGCTACTATGATCAATGCAAAACTATGAGGTTGAGAAAATGAAAAATAATCAGACATCATCCCCTTTGACTGAGAAACAAGCAAGCAGGTTCTGCAGGACCAGCGTCAGCCATGTTGCTCTCTTGATTTACTCTCGATTGTTTAGACACACATGCGCCAGTCACATAAAGAGGTTGGTGAACGGGTGGCAGGACAGAGGCACTGCCCAAAAAAGTAAAGGCATAAATACCGCAGGAAGAAAGAAAGCAGCAGACGGGGTTATGTCTCAGGCAGTCTGCTGCTGCTGTTGCTGCCGCTGCCCACAGCCCCTCCCCCGCCAGCCGCCACACCAACCGACTCTCTTGCCAAAACGAACGCACAATGTTTTTGTTTCGGGCGGTTTACCCGCAGCTTGACACGCCAGCTGCGCACCAGGAGGGCTTTCGCTTGTGTCTTACCGTTCTAATTTTTCATCAGCGGGTCCGGAATAGGGCTGCGGTGAGTTGTGTCGCTTTGGACTGACCGTCTTCAGAACCCCTTTCGAATTCACTGGAACGCGCAGCGACTGCACGGCCATCTCACCGTGGAAAGTTAAGATAGCCCTGCGCCATTGCGGAGTATCCGACGCAGTCTTTCAAAATAAAATAATGCGTCTCGCACAACACAGCGCAGCGCTTCCTAATTCTATTTTGCAAATCCCCCCTACGGAAAGAGAAAACATTTTTCACCCGGGGGGCCCCACTTGCCTCGCCGACCATAAACAAGATTTGTGTCTATAACAAATGTATGAGTATACTTTCAACTGTATCCTTTTTAACTTATTTTAATAAATGAAACACTTTAACTATTTTATGATTATTAGTAATGTTAATATTTGGAAGGAGAGGGACGTCTAATCGAAAAATGATTTAAAAAAATGTTGTGTTCCATGTCAATCATTTTTTAAGAATATAATTCACTGAAAAGCATTTAGCATTTGGTGATATTGAGTTTCAATCCATCGAAATAATCACTAAAGTAAAATAAACCGTTGTGATGTCAGTTTGGAAAGATTGGGTAATTTTATGCCCCAACCGTACGGTTGAATGACGATTTTTTTTAAATCCTATATTAAACCAGGAAAAGATCCATTAAGATTCACATGTCTTTTGCAAGGATGTCCTGAAGGAGAATTACAAATAATTAAGTTAATTAAAAATAAACGGCGAGATCGGAATTCAACAAAAGTTCCGACGAGCAAGAGAGGGAAAAGTAATTATGAGAAGAACAATACGATATAAATAATAATATCAAAGTAATTACCACCACAATTACAGTTGCAAAAGCAATAGTCTATTAATTAAATTAACAGCTGGTGACAAGGAGTTTGGAAGTAGTACGCTTGAAATGAACAAAAGAGCTTGTTTCATGCGGGCTTGGAGATCGTCCTAGGCCCATAGTCCAAAATAGGACAGACTCTTCCTCCTTAACTGGGTCCCTAACGTATAGTGGGAACCTCAAAATGCTACGGAAATAAATTTGGAACAGATGTATTGAGTGAGAGTACTTGAAACAGCTTTATACATTGTGTGATACCAACGTGATAACCTTCGATCATTAAGGGATTATAACAGTCCTGTGAGATAATATAAGGTACAATGGTACAATAGACAGCCATGCAGACACAAATATGAGCTTTTATTTTCTTGACCGACTCTGTTTCGGCCATAGAGTCGCGGCTTCACCATTTTCACTTTCTCTCCCCGCCCTGTCCCAGCTCTGCCAAATAGTGCAACCCAGAGGAAAAGCATGGCGCATAACGCTTTTCTTCTTGCTTAATTGTGCTCCAGCCTTCTGGAGATTGCGGAGAGAGGACAAGAGCGCTTGAGTGAAACAAATAACACGAAAGGAAGACAAGACTTTATGTAAATCTCTCAGTTAGTTATTAATGATTATTGCAGACATTGTTTCTTTCTGTACGGGTTCAATCGTTATTGAAACACTATACATGATTCATTTGTCACTACTATTGATACTACAAAAATACCTGTGCGCGTTTGCGTGCCTATGTGTTATTTAATGTGTGTGTTTGTGTGTGTGTGTGTGTATGTCTGAATGCATCAGTGTGCGCCAGGTTTAGTTTTTTTTTATTAGTTTATTACTCTTTGATGACATTTTTGCAATTTCCAAAATAATATATTAATATGGATGACTAAATTAGTTAATAAAATCAAAGTACGTAAATCTCCCTCCAACCATTTTCTATATATGTACCTCACTAGGGTCGCAAGTGGTGCTGGCTGGAGTCTATAAGTAAATCTGTCACAATATTAAATGTATTGAATGATTACAACACAATATTTAAGGAAATTAGATAACATGTTGAATTTGTGTTTTTGCATGTATATTATCATTTGTGGGATCTTACTTACTCAGTGTCGAAGATGAGATCATTTGAAAACGTAAACACTGGCAGAGAGTTATAGAAAATAAAATGTTGCACATAAACATGTATTTTTCCTATATAGTATGGTAGTGGTGAAGAAGAAGCTCACCATTCCAAAACGGTTAGTGTCCCCTGGTGTAGGCATATCAAAATGTTTGCTTTTCATGAATCTCAAAGGACTATAGTTACCAGTCAACAGTATCACATCCCTTTAAACTGCTGCATAATAGATAGAAGATGTTCACTGCGTTTCTGGATGCTGTTGTGCTCCTCCTTCACTCGCTCTTGTGCTTGCAGAACCTCCTCCTAAGAATAAATAGGATTATTTGAAGACTTATTCAAATACGCTTTACAATTTAGGACAAATACATTTGCTTTCAGGTTCTTCTGGAAAAAAAAATGGTTTTCAAATGAATTGAGTGAACCAGAGATATAAAGAACTGCAGGAAAGGGGTTCCAGGAGGGTTGCGGTCAAAGAGGTCTCTGTGTATATAGCATGTTCCCACTTATGAGGATCATAAATTTTGTTGAAGAACAGAGATGAGGAGTTAGGAAGTGACGTTGAAGGAGGTCCTTCAGGTATTAAACAGCATAAATGCTTCTCTTTAGTTGTGTTTAATGGCAGTTTGCAAACTGCACGAAGCACATTACCACCACCCAATGACCTGCGCTGATTACGGCTTTGGCTTACAAGTCTAAATAGTACATTTTGCAGATTGGTTAGCACATCTGCCTTACAGTTCAGACGTCCTGAGTTGTGTTTGATTGTGAGTGGTTGTTTGTCTCTGTGTGCCCTGTGATTGGCTGGCAACCAGTCCAAGTCGTCCCCTGCCTACTGACCCAAGACGGCTGGGATAGGCACTAGAAAAGCCCCCCACCCACACACACACACACCCCACACCCACCCTCAAAGGCAACAACTTTGTAAGTAGGGCCAACCTATATGAATAAATGAGGAGCAGATGAAATTTGCAGTTAGACTGGAAGGAGAGCTGAGAAGGTGTAGGTCCCTGTAGGCTCTCCTTGTGAGTCTTCCATCTGGTTTGTTAATAAATTTAAGTTCCATGAACCTGACATTAACAAGTGGCTAAAGTAAATGGTTGGTAAGAGAAAATACAATACAACTTTCTTTACCTAGAGTTTCTTATATTTGGCACTTTATAATTTATAAGTGATCTGTCCCAATTCATTGAGAAGTTGCCATTTCCTTTTTTAATATTTAGTCACGAGAATGCACTTGTTAATATTCTCATTCATCCTGGTCGTTTTAGTCTCAGGCCATTGAATGGACCACTACTGGACTGCTCTGGTTGTCTGAGAAGACAGTTTGCCTCTTGCATACTTTTGGACTAAATTTGGTCCATATTTAACAGTATAACAAAAACAAGTTTTCAATGACAATATCTGGAGTAAACCAAGTCTAAGACGGACAGACAAACAAGATTTAGCTCCAAATCCATCGTCCAGAAGACATCTGGGGCTGGGTGGGAATAAGTGGATGGCAGGTGCTCCAAAGTTGGATGAAAACCTCCTTTGCTCAACAACAGTGAAGATGGTTCTTCCAGGATGACAACAACCCAAATTACAATATCAAGGACCGAGGGAGTGGCTCAAGACAATATCCTATATCTGGTTCATTGCCAGTGAGCACTCAACATGTGTGAAATGGCATACTATGTGTGCATTTGTGTTTGTGTGTGTGTGTTTGTATTAACCCTCAGTTTGCAGAGCTCTCTCCTTTCTCTGTCATTTTCCTCAGCTCTGGCTCGAAGCCATGCCTCGTTTTGGAAACGATGTCTGTCCAGCATCTCCTGCAGCTCCTGATACACACACACACACACACACACACACACACACACACACACACACACACACACACACACACACACACACACACACACAGACACACACACACACAAGCACAACATATTACACACAGCATTCTGAGTGTGTGTTTGATTGTTGTCTCAACTCGAGGAAACAATGCTGTGTTATACTAAAACAGCAAAATGAAATGATGAACCTGTTGGTGTTGTTCCTTCTGGACCTCATGGTCTTCTCTTGCTATTTGCAGAGCAGCAGCAGATTTTGACAACGCTCTCTTCTCCCTGAAATGATCAAGTATGCCAGGCATAAATGTGAGTCCTGCAAATCAACAAACTTAAATGGTTATATAACCAGTTCTAAACTACTTCCCATGGAGGTGGGTGAGAAAAATGGTTGGTAAAGAAATCAGTTTAATAAATAGTTTTCATATGCATCACCTACGTACAGTATTTGATAATACCTGTAATTAACTCCTGGGTGTCCGGGGAGTTTTCACTAGTCTGGCCTTATTATCAACCAACTTGGGCTGATTTTGAAGGAGTCATAACATTGTCAAATATAAATACATATTTACTTACAACCCCTCAAAAGGTTTAATGGCATAACTTCTATCCACGCATATATACTTTTTTTCTGGGGGGGCTATTTCCCCTTTGTGTACAAAAATGCGATAATAGTAAAAGTAACTACGATGTATGTATTAATGAAATTGAAACAGGAATATTTTATACGTCATAATTAGAGTATTACGACTTTTTAACACTTGCATTACGGGAGTCCAGGCTTTGCGAGTCGCTGTTAAAAGGATTCATGCAAAAAACTAAATATTTCCAATTTTTAATGGCAGTAAATGAGCCTGATATGGGCTAGATTTGACACCTGGAATGTGTACCTCTTAACCTCCCGTTTGCAAGCATTTAGAAGGGACGGCAGCGTGGCATAGTGAAAGTTGTTATGTTTTGACAATGTATGCAATATTTTAGCCCTCTGGTGTTTTTTGTATGCTTTTCCTTTGATATTACTCATGAAAAATATCAAAAAGCCCAAATTGGGTCAAAATTTCGAAATTGTCACTATCATCAGCCATTGCTCTACAGAGGAATTCAATATGAATAAATAAATATCTTATAGCAGGGTGTTTTCAGCACGCTCTCTAAGACAAAATGAATCGCAAAAACATTGCACAATGAATGTTTGCGTATATTGGAAGATTATTATCCGTCAGAATGCAATGAATTTGGCCAATACGTTTTATGATAATCATAAAACAAATAGCTGCAGCACATTATTTATCTTGAAGAAAATGAAATACTGTATTCCCAAAGTCACTTAATGACATAAACCTCAGCCGTTGATAGTATAGGTAACATAAACAAAATGTGCATTGTTTGTAAATGTAAATGTCTGTCTCTTTGATTGTTAATTATAAAACATACGCACTGATCCAGCTTTTGGAACTCCTGGTCCAGCAGAGTGAATGCTGTCTGGATCATTGACATGGCCTTGTCTCGAACTATGTTGAAGTCTCTATGGACAAATGTCTGCAGCAGAAGAAAGCACTGAAGTAGCAGCACAACACATAATACGTGAATGAAAGTTGTATGAAAACATTATCTTAGCTCACTAGGGTCGCAGGCCTGCTGGTGCCTATCACAGCTGTCAATGGGTAGAAGAAGGGGGGTACAACCTGAGCTGGTATTCAGCCAATTGCAGGGCACACAGCGACAAACAACCCTTCGTGCACCCAATCACACTTAAGAGGAATGTAGTGTCAATTTCACCTGCCATGCATGTTTTTGGAATGTGGGAGGAACCCGGAGTGCCCGGAAAGAACCCACACGGGCTTGGGGAGAACAAGCAAACTTCACATAGGAAGGCCGAAGCGAGCTGGATTTGAACTCAGGTCCCTGAGGCTGAGTCTGATGTGCTTACCACTGTCCCACCGAGCAGCTACAGTTTAATCATTTCCCATAAATTTAGAAGTTTTTACTGGGAGAGGTGACAAACCATGACCAACAGTGATATGTGACACAGGTGGTGACAATTACAACAAAGAATTAAAATAACGGATGAAATCTACTGTTCAGTTAGTCTTAGTCCATCATTTTTAAAATGTTTTTTTTATCAGGCAGTCCATCAACAAAACATGGGTCCAACGGACAGTCCATCAGTACCAACAAACTGCCCACGTCTGGTGTATGCGTGTGTGTGTGTGTGTGTGTGTGTGTGTGTGTGTGTGTGTGTGTTGACCACCTGTACATCAGCTGTTGTATTCTTGGACTGGTTGGCCGGAGAAGATTCATTCAAATCATAACGAACATTGGGAATTTTGGTGGGAGTAAAGCTGGTTCACCAAAACAAAATGGAAAGTGAAAAAAGGGAAGTATTAGCGTAATGCATGGAGTCGCTAGTATATACACACAAGCACAAATACACACACACACACAAACACCTGTGACTGACTCCTTGAAGACCAAACTCAGACAGAATCTCCTTCATGACTGTGGGTGAAAAGCTGTGTCTCAGTTTTTACACACCTGCTTAAAATCACATATTGCGCTTTTTTTTTGGGCGGATATCATTTGAAAAACAAGAGCCCTATATATTAAAACAGACTGATGTGAATAGATAAACAATGGCTAATACCTGGTTGCCTCTCTGAGGGGTTGATCAGTTTCATCACTTTTAGGTCATTAAATTCCTGCTCTTCATTTTGTCCTCCAAAAATGTACAACTGCCAAACACACAAACATTACTTTAATGAGCAAACGTTTCAAAGTAATGAACATAAGAATATGTTGTCAAAGGTACTTTGACCTACTGCCGTATTTACCACTTTTCTATGAGTTTGTTTAGCATGTTTGGCCTTCAAGTGTTGTTTGTGATATTTGAGAAATTTGGGTTGCGTCATTTGGTAACAATGGAACTCTGTCAACAAGCAAAAGCTCTGTATAGCATTTTGTACTTTATTAGTGTACAGCACACTTACATGGCTGTGAACGATGAAGGCAGTGTGTCCATTTCGGCGTGCTGGAGGAATACCAACATACAGAGGGACTTTCCACTTCATCTTAGCTAAGGATGGAAACAGTACAAGGTTACAATGTACAAAGATAGATACTGTATCTCTTTTCATAATCTGCACTCACCAATACTGAATTTGTGAATCTCATTGGATGATGTCACTGTTTGTTCATCATTTGAGCGTTTGCCTCCAAACAGGTAAATATCCTACATGAACGTAAAGTTGTATTATCAATCAATAAATTCATTAAATAATTTCTGATATTTTAGTTACTTGCTTTTTGAAATTTTGTTTTCACTTTTCCAAAATATACGGTCAGTATTTCTTAAGAATAGAGTTCATATGTTCGCGTGTGTATTTGCATGTGTACTTTGTCATGGTGTGCAGTCAAGGAATGTCCACTGCAGGCGGCAGGAGACTCTCCTTTTGACTCCCATTTTTGCCATATCAAGTTTTCTATTAAAAAAAAAAAAAAAAAAAAAGGGAGCTCGACTGTTAAATGTTATTCAGGGGAAAATAGTGAGGGCAAAATAATGCGCTGATATAATAAATTGGAATTTTGAGTAAAACTCTGCTTCCCTGTTTTCATGTGTGGTCAGCTATGGGCTTCACTCTAGGTCAACATCTCAGGCGTGCCCTTCACATGTACGATACAGTCAACTTGTCTGTTTGGCATACAGGAAGCCCTCACAGCACGTCTCTCCAGAATGTGTGTGTGTGGTTTTTTTTTTTTTTTTAATGAAATGAAAAAAACGCGAAGCGCCGAGGCTGCGAAAGATGAGGCGCAAAGTAGTGAGGGAATACTGTACTGCGGCATGTGGCTACCAACAATGTACTGTACTTGTTCAAGAAAGGGAAGAAAGTCAAAAAATCTTGCCAAAATCTGACTGTGCAAGCAACAATGTACTGTACTTGTTCAAGAAAGGGAAGAAGATCAAAAAATCTTGCCAGAATCTGACTGTGCAAGCATTAGTGTACTGTATTCCCATCAGTATAGAGCCAGCTGGACTGACAAAATGTCAATATGTGTTATACTTCATTTTGAGTTGTTCTCTAGCGACCTGTCTAAAGAATTTTGCCTGCCAAACAGAAGTAGTTTTTTGAGGATGTGTTTGGAAAAGCACTCATGTTTGTTTGCCCCTTGTTTGTTTGCCCCTCACAGATGGTAAATTAAAAATCCTGTCTCAGTTACATGCAACAGCATAATTTTTTTTTCAAGCATGTATCCCAGAAAAATTTCATCACTAATGAAAATGTGCTTTCATATAAAACTTAACAAAATACAATGTATTTGCAAATTAGTCACTATAATTACAATAAACTTGCCCTTACTTTTAAAATAAATGGCACTGTACGGTTCCTGTGATGGCACTACCCATGTATTTTTTCAGTTACAATTTTTGGACTTTGCAACTTTTTTGTGTTTTATTGAAGATAAAACATTGAAAAAAAATTACAGAGCTGAAATTTCTAGTGGAATGTCAAAAGAGGCCAACTCTCTAATTGTTTCATTTTGGTGCACAAAAAATGATACATTGGATCGTGATTTAAATCCAGTTTTTGTCCCATTGTTGCCCGTTTTAAATAGCCATTTTCTATTACAGTAAACTTGTTGTTTTATCATGCATTTCTCATGATTACTGTCTGAATCCCTTCAATGGGCACTCGACTGTTGGTCAAAAATGAACTTGATGTGTTGAAACATTTAACACAACTAATCCAGTAGGCGATGCCAGAGCCTAGTTAGTGAATTTTCTTTACAGACGCTCGCTGCAGAGCAGGAGCGTATTGTTCTCTCTCTGTATGTATGTGTGTTTTGGCATTGGTGCTTGAAGATCTTTTTTTTTTTTTTTTTTTGCCAGTTCGTGCTATTAGTCCATTTACCATTTACAATTTGAAATATGTGTGTTTGAGCATTGCTGCCAACGTGTGCTTCCGCGTCTGTGTTTGTTTTGCTAATGCAAAGGTCCGCATCCGTGTCAGTTTTGCATGTGCAAAAGAGGGTAGCCTGCGAACCTTTTTTCGGGCACAAATGTTTTGAAGTTGGATCTGTAAGTCTTGAAAGAGGGAGAGAGAGCCTCAATGTCTGCAAAAGTGTTGCTTGAGAGCGTGTCTACTGTTTGGTCTCCGCTAATTTTCAGAAGACGACATTACAGACTGTGTGCGTGATGTGACGTGTCAAGTCTGCTAACAAAAAGTGCTGAGTGACTGAGGTGTAAACATTAACACCTCTTATTCGTCTTATTCGTCTATTGTTTGAGTATGAATCCTATAGGATGAGCGTGTTTTGCGTTCCTGCAGTCTGCAGCTAAGAGTGCAGGCCTTGATAAAAACCTGCCTAGTGACCGATGTGGCAAAGCTGATAAATAAATGAACTGCCTAGTGATTGGTTGTGTCAGCATTAACTATTTTTGGTCCACTATTGAAAATTAATATTATTGGATGCGAACATTTTTAGCCCATAGACTAGTCTATAGATTATAAAAATGGCTCAACATTAAAATGGGTTTTGTCGGGAGTCATTTGAGAATCAGTCATTTGAGCGTTGGTCGTTTGGTTAGCGTTTGTTTGAACAATTTAGAAGAGAAAGACAAATGACTCAAATCAGTGTTGGGAGTAATGCATGTCAAAAGTAATCTGATTCATGTAATGCATTATTTTTTCACATCCTGAGATGATAAAACCAAAAAGAAGAAAGACAGAAAAAGAGAAATTGATGCCCCCAAAAATTGCCATAGGCTTTTTTTTTTTTTTTTGCAAAGTCGCGCATATGCATTCTTCACATCTTATGAACTCAAAACTCCGAAAATGTTTTCATCAAGTGTGTTTTGATCACGTCATGTGTTTTATTCAGGTCAACTTACTTACCAATATTAAGGACATAAATGTCTTTACAGAATTCTCCATTGGCCTCGTGACCTCCAAACATGAAAAGTTGGTCGCTAACCAGAGCAAAGCCCTGTCCAGACCTACACACACATTCACACGCATGTACACGCGCACACGCACACACACACACACACACACACACAAATGTAATTGAAAGTTCTATAGAAAACTGTGTAATACAATTACAATTACACATAAATAACCAGAGAAAATCTCACATGGCAGGAGGTAGCGAGCCACTTGTCTTAACTGGTGTCCAGGTGTAAGACACTGAAAATAAAAAGACATTGAAATAAAAGAATAAAATTGACAGCAATATGTGTTGTATGTATCAACAACACTTAAATAATTTACACCTGTGTTGAAGACCATGAGGTCATCAGTTGGTATTCCTCCAAGAGTTCCTCCATATACATAGATGTTATCTTTGACGGCAACAGAACTATGTCCCATGGTTTTAAGTGTGATTCCTCCGACCGTTAGGCAGTCCCAGGTCAGAGACACTGATAAGACAATGAAAGTTTTTGTTCTATTCTTCTGAGTGAAGAATTAACAACATGTTACAAGGATGAGTGTATTTTCCATTGTCTGATCTGCAACACCAAAGTCCACATTAGCCCTCACCTATGTCAAAACTAAACACTCCTGGGAGGCATTCAGCGGCCTTGAGATTTGAAACTCCTCCAAACACATACACCTTCCCTTTAACAACACTGTCAAGGAACATAATGATTAACGGATATTGTGATTATTATTCCTAATGTACAGTAAGAGTTATTTTATGAATCAGCAGCAACGGTCAACCTACATCAGCACACTTGAAAAAAAAAAACATTGATTCAAAAACTAATACTTTTGTAATTTCTTCAAAGACTTTGGCATACAAGCACTGCCATTTACCAACCAAAGAGTGTGTCCTTGTCTTGCTGGGGGAACATCTCCACTCTGAGGAATCCTTTCCCATGTTATATCATCTGGGGAAACTGCACATATCACTTTTGATTAGTGCTGTTCACTTTTCTTTGCACTGACAGTAATTTGGTTTTGGTTGTATGGAATTGATTACAGATTAATTTGAGTTTGAAGCAATTATGACATATTTGGAGTGCATAACATTTTTTTTTTTAAATCATCTGCTGAACAACATCGTACGAATCATCCACGTCTATCTTAAACATCCATCCATCCGCCCAATTTTTTGAAGCTATTTATCCTCCCAGGGATCACAGGGTTGCTGTTCCCATACCAGCTGACTTGGGGCAGTAGGCACACCCTGAACTGGTTGCCAGCCAATCGCATGGGGGCATACAGGGATGAACAACAATTCACGCACCCTATCACATCTAAGGACAATTTATTGTGTTCAATACATGGAGCGTGGGAGGAAGCCGGAGTGCCCGGAAAGAATCCCCACGGGCTCAGGGAGAACATGCAAACTCCACACAGGAAGGCCTGAGCCAGCTGGATTTGAACTCGGGTCCCCTATCTTAAACGATCCAACTAGTCAAAATGAATATCCAAAAATGACAATACCTGTTAGCATATAGAAGTCATCAAAGTAAACAGGGTTGTCCTCCTAAATGAATCATTTAAAACCAATTGATAAAGGCTGTGGTACCAACTTTTCATGTGACAAATTCCACAAGTCACCTCTTGCTTGCTGTTGGCGGCTCCTCCAAAGAGAAAGATGATATTCCCTGCCAAAGCTGAAGCGTGCCCATATCTCTCATAATAAGAATATAGTGACAATGATCATATAACAAGCAAAAATAATAATCTAGACTACTATTTTTAATTGAACCTAAAAGTTCCATGAAGCATGCTTGCTAAGATACAGTACAGTAGTTGTATAGTAGTTGTACGAAGTAGTAATGTGACCCACCTGGGACTTGGGACCTCTCCCTTCATCTCTTTGTAAAGCCAGTGACCGCTAGCCAACGCCATCTTTAGCGTCAGAGCACATATGCAGACATACACTGTAAATCCTAACTGTGAAATAGTTGTGTGTTGCAGTAATAATAATAATAATAATAATAATAATAATAATAATATGCAAACTAATGCTCACAGAAAAAACATTACATACTTTTGCAAATGGTTGCATGCAGACCATAGATCTTGATACATTATTAAATAACATCCACAAACAATTGTGTGTACTTGCCTGAAGTATTTTATACACCGGTAGTTATATATAGTTGGATGAAACCTACCTGCTTAATTCTGTTCGTCTGTCACAAAACGAACTACTCCTGGTTTTCTGTTCCTATTGTTGTGTAGCGGAAGCTTTGCTAAGCCAAAGACGACTTCGCTCTCAGTTTTCGGTTGCAGTTGGGTTACACTTGACTCTTCTTGTTCATGGTTGCTTAGCAATGCCAACAAATTGAACAAAGCTGATCTGCAAGATGATAGGTCACTCCTAGATCGCATAATCGTTTATGTTAAATTGGTGTAATCTAAAAGGGAAAAATGTGGTTTGAAATTGGTTCATATCAACTTTGTAAAAATAAGTTAAGTATGAATGATTTTATAAGGAAAAAATTAGATCACAGAAAAAATAAGAAAGAAAATATTTGTCTCAAATGTTGCAGTATCTGGGTGACTTCAGACAAGTGACCTTGGTCAAGCTTATCCACCTTATTAAAACTCCTCATAAACCTTTGCATGAATTATAAGTGGCTTGGTAATAACTCTGTGACTCAGCCATCAAGGGCCCAAAATGTATTATAATTTAAGTGCATCGCTGAAAATGGTCCCGTCCATTCTCTCTACTGATTGATGATAAGAGGCGGTCACGTTTTCCTCCATCCTCTCTTGATATTTTATCGCACATAGCACACATAGGCGCGCGCTCACAAACACGTGCGTGCGCAGACGCAAACTCACACACACGCACACACACAAACGTGCACAACCACAGCCATTTACACGTGATCAGATTAAAGACCGCCCGTATACCTCCCTTTGTTATTTACGTACCAACCGGAAAATAAGTTTAATTTCAAAGTAAAAGATAATCGATTTCGATTGCACGAGACGCAGATTTCGAGCGACAACCTTTTATGTGCTTTGAAAAGGATTAAGCCACATTGAACAAAATTGTGTAATTTTATTATTTAAATCATTGTGACAGAATATATTTACTTTGTCGACCTGCTGTTAGTCATTTTGTACATTCTTAGCCCAGTTTGATATACAAATATATCATGTGTTTTACACGATGAGTTACACAGGTAAGAGAACAACAACTGAAATCAATAAATTTCGCTAAATTGATAATTGTTTTCAGGTTTGCGCGCATAGAGACTAAAACCAAACCGGAAGTCATAGGCTCCCAATGTCCAACTTGTCAGTGTCAGTGAATGCACCATCCTCACCGTTGTGAACTGCTGAGTGCGAATGCTGACTGATCTGATGGAGTAACTATCCACACTAAGAGACGTCGTGGGGAGATTATCTAATTACTGCTCGTATTCCGTTATTAATCCCTTTGCTCGGTCTAGCCTCTTCGGGGCTCTCTTTACGTTGACACACTGGAAGCAGCCGGAGAACCGCGGATATCAACGCGGCAAGGATGCTTCGTAACCGGCGGCAGGTGTGAAGAGATGGCGAGGGATCCGCCGGCAGGCACCGGCCGAGTGGTTCTTGTCAAGAAGATCATCATGAAGGACGGCGTCGCGGTAGGTAGATGACCCGACATTTTTAGAACGCTATGCAGCTACAACCCCACTAATAGTGTCCTTAATTCACCCCGCACGTGTTGTATTTTATGTCATTATTTGGGCTGATCAAATGATATTCTATGTTCTAATATTCACGTGTTTAAATTTATCTACCTAGAATTAAAATGCATAGCTGATGGGCGTATAAATCACATTTGTTTTTACACACAAAATTACAATGCACGCCTTCAGACCAAATAGCTTCTAAAAATAACTATTTGTGGTTCTGAAGTGTTTGAATGCAATATTAGATAATATCATAGGGAGCGTTCTAAAAGATTGTGTGTTGTAATCGATCAGTCTGCTGAGATCAGAGCAATAGTGATGTGCTCAGGATGGAGCCATTATCTGTTACATAACAGCAGTGCTTCGAACACAGCGCTCAGTGACAGTCTGCACAGTCTGCAGCCTGTGCATGCTCAAGCGTCCATTTTAACATCTCCACTGAACTCAATCCACCGCATTGGAACCACTGACACAACATTTTATTCCTAGTCGCAAACATTCTGTTGCTGATTATTTAAGAAAACATGTTATATTTCACTTTCCCCTTGTGTGATTGTATATAATTTTGTGTTCAGCTAGAATAAGAAAATTATGTAATGTATATCAATTACAAGAACAGCATGGCAAACAAGAGGGTAGCACACCCAACTCACAGCTTTGCAATTGCACATTTCAATGCAAATTTCAGCCTTCTTGTGCACATTTTGCACTTGTTCCCCTCCCAGATACTCCAGCTTGCTTGTTTGGGGTAATTGAAGATGAAACGATTGTCCATTGTGTGAGAGGTTGTTTGAAAGGCAGTCATGATGGAATCTCTTTTTTTTTTTCTCTCAATTATTCCATCATCATCAATCATTGAGTACCTCCTCATTTTTTAGATACATCTACAAAGGTTGAATGTGTTTAAGTGAATTCAAGAGATTCAAGAGAGATTTATTGTTATTTGTACAGTTGTACCATACAATGAAATTCTTATTCTGTCACTTCCCCGAGCAGCAGACTACATTCCATAATTTAGCAATAAATAGCAATAAACAACAAACAGAGACAATGGTGCTAATAATGTAGTGAAGAATAACATGTAGTACAATAAAAAAAGAAAAAGAACATTTTTAGTGCAAGAAATTGTTTATGCTTTCAGTAGGAGGCAGATTAGTTTGTGAGAGATTTGTTGAGAATCCTTGTGGATAGAAGCTGTTTGCCAGTCTGGCAGTCCTGGCCCTCAGGCTCCTGTAGCGTCTGGTGTATGGCAACATTTCAAAAAGCATTTCAAACAGAATGGATATAACTCCACATGTTTGTTAGCTTCTATACATAATCATCTTCAAACGCCTACAAAATTTGTCTATTTTGGGTAGCAATAGTAATTAGAACTAGAAAATGTGCAATTCCTGAAGAAATTGCGTGTGAAGGCAAAAATGCTGAAAGGAGAGGCGCTGAATGGTGGAATGATGTGGAATGTTTGAATGGTGTGAAATATTCTGAATATTACAAGGTTGAAACGATTTGAAAAAAGTGGAATTGTGGGAAAATTTTGAATTGTGCGAAGAGGAAAATGGACACACCAATGGAATAGCCGGAATTGGGGGACTCAATTGAAGTTGAAATGCTGTAAATTGGATGAGTAATGGTGAAGAAGGAAGGTTACAAAGTTTTGGTGAGAACTGTGGTAATGAATGAGAAAGTATGGGTAATAATATTAAAATAGTTATGAATTATTAGAATGTGTGAATATTAGTAAAGATGAAAATGTGAAAGGAATGAATTGAATGACGTATATGTGAAATGGGGAAGCTTCAAATGTGAAATGTTCGATATGCCATTTGGGAATGAATTATTATATATGAAAAATATGGAATAATGGGAAAATATCAATATTTATGAATAACTGGAGCGGTGGCAATGGTTCCTAAGGTGAAATGAATGAGTTAAATGTTGTGAATGTTTAATGGGAAAGCTAAAAATGTGAAATGTTAAATCTCCCATTGGATATGAATATTGGAATATTGAAGTGAAATATGGAATTGCGTGAAATATTAAAATGTATCAATTATTGGCATGATGGGAATGATCCTTGAGGTGAAATGAAAGCGTTAATGTTATGAATGTGAAATGGGAAAGCTCAAAATGTGAAAAATCTCCCATTGGGAATGAATGGGGAATCCATTAAAAATGAATTGTTACATATTAAAGGGTGAAAAATATGGAATTATGGGAAAATATTGGACTGTATGAATCACTGGAATGATGGAAATGATCCCTAAGGAGAAGATGAATGAGCTAAATGGTGGAAATATGAAATTCGAAAGCTGTAAATATGAAATCACCCAATGTTAAGTCAGTGGGATTTTTGTCATGGAAAACAGGAAATTGTGGGAAATCTGTAAATATTTGGAATGAGAAAAGTTTATACGGTCTTTGCACAATTAATTGGAATAATATGAAATTGGAACGTGTGAATCGGATGAACTGGGAACGAGTTGAAACACGTCAAAAAACAGGCGGAATAAAAAAGGGGAGTAACATCTGTGAAGGCTTTTACCTTCACCTTCACACAATGAGCGCACTAACAAGTGCCATTTTCGCTCAACAAATACTTACTACCATTTAAGTTCAGATGTACCTTCTACATAATGTTATAAGTACATGATGGACTTTCATTTATATAGCGCTTTTCTACCTTGGGTACTCAAAGCGCTTTACACCAACTAGTCATTTTACCTACTGATGACTCAGCATCAGGAGCAACTGGGGTTCAGTGTCTTGCTCAAGGACAGTTCGACATGGTCTTGATGGTCAGGGGATCGGACCCACAGCCTCTCAGCTGGGAGACGACCTCTCTACCACTGAGCCATGCCGTCCCCAAATTTTTGACTGACGACTACTCTAAGGTGTACCCTGCTACATGATGTAATAGAGTCAAAGACATTTACAGACGACGCTTCAACAAAATTTCATGAATAAACTTGAGAGTCCCTAGCGCTAGCTTCTGCATCTTGGGGATCGAACAGATTAGATCCCAAGCCCTGGCTGCCGCCCAATTCACATGAGGCCCAAAATCTATAGGAGGAGGGATGGACGTTACCTTTTTGAGCTGTGCCCGGCACCTCACAGGTGCAGGCCTGGCCATCAGGTGCTCACCAACAAGCCCCACACCCAGGCCTGGCTCTGAGGGGGGCTTCCGTGATCAGGCAAGGGAAAAATGTGTCCAGATTCGCCACTCATCATAAAGAGTCTGTGAGTCGTACTCAGTTTGGTCCCTCACCTAGGGCCTGGTTGCTGTGGGTGACCCTGCCAAGGATCATTAGGACATTCAAACAATTCCACCACAATATGGTGACAGCTCATAGAGGTTCCTTTCCGGACACCTCCCTGGTGAAGGCTTCCGGGCATGTCCCACTCGAGGTGGTCCATGGGAAGACCCAAGACACGATTGGGGAGATTGGCCTGGGAACCCTCGGAGGAGCTGGACAAAATGGCTTGGGAGAAGGAAGTCTGGGCAAAGGCAGCAAGGCCTAGAATCAGGGTTCATTTTGTTCTCTTTTGGTGTAGGTGGTGTAGGAGTACACAGATAGACGGCATCTTGTGTGGACAATGTAATCTTAAGGAGATTGCAAAGTACTGCAAAGTATTAGTAAGTGAAAATGGAGGCAGACAGCATAGGATGATGGTGTGCAGGATAAACTTTGATATCACAGAAGGATAAACTTTGATAGTGAAGAAGATGATGAAGGCATATACAGAGAAGACAAAATGGTTGAAGCTAAAAAATAAAAAAATAAAAAAATAAAAAATGGAACAGTGTTGTATGACCTTCAGAAAGGAGTTGAGACATTGAGTCCGGCTCTGGATCCCCAGGAGGTACTTCCAATTGACTGGACAGCTACAGCTTATGTGATAAGAGTAACGGTTGGGGGAGTAGTTGCTGTGCCATCTGGAAGAAAAATAGATAAGGAGACTTGATGGAAGGATGAGGTGCAGGAGTGTATACAGAGAAAGAGGTTAGCTAAGAAGTGCGACACTGACAGGACCTACTTAAATATCATTATGTTATGGTACAATAAAAAAATGTTTTGTTTGTTTTGTTTTTTATTTTGTTTTGTTTTTACAATGACTGTAAGAAGCAAAGACACATGTTCCTGACACTTTGAAAGATATCTATTGCCTAGAACAGAGGTGGGCAAACTTTTTAACTCGAGGGCCACAAAGGCTTCTAAAATATAACTAAAGGGCCAGATCAAGAGCATACGGTTGAAGTGTTTTGATAATCCACATCATCAGAGAAAAAAATGCAGGATAGCTCCAAAATATGTGCTTTAATTTCAATAGAAATTCAACAAAAGCAGAACAGTGTAATTCAAGTCCCATGTATAAAGCTATTTATTGTTGTTTAAAAAAACTGAAAACTCAATGAACAAAATACAGCTAAGAGTTACTATTTTAAGGCACTGATAGTCGCACTATCCCTCAGGATATTAACATTATCACATTATCCCTCTCCTCTTCACTGATAATTTCTCCCATGTTTGGCAGGCCGGATTAAAACCCTTAAAGGGCCGCATATGGCCCCAAAGGCCGTAGTTTGCCTGTGGCTGGCCTAGAACATACACGCCAGAAAAAAGTCACCTATCATTGGAAAGCACAGGTGTCAAACTCCAGTCCTTGAGGGCCGGTATTCTGCATGTTTTCGAGATGGCTTTCCCCAACACACCTGATTCAAATGATAGCTCATCAACAAGCTAAGCAGAATCTTGAAAATAATCCTAATCATTTGAATCAGGTGTGTCTGAAAGAGAAACGTCAAAAACATGCAGGACACCGGCCCTGGAGGACTCGAGTTTGACACCTATGAAAAGGTTAGTAGAACTGAAGGGTTAAAATAGTATATGAGGCGTGTCAAAAATGTTCCAGGACTGCTGTCACAAAAGATGTATTTCAAATCCAAACTATGAGGTTTTCTTCAATGTGCGCCACCTGGTCAACCAACAGTGGTACTAAAAGATCATATTAGTGTGTGGTTTGTTAGCATGACAGGACAACTCGGGGCTTTGTCACTATGACAATGCATTAGCTCATGATGCCCTCATGACCCTGGCTGAGAGGAACATTACCATTCTGGAGCCATCGCCATTGTACAATTTGGTTTAGAGTTATTTTTATCCTCTGTCAAGCTCAAGATAGACATCAAGACGTTCTGATTTGAAGATGGATGGCCTTAATTACAGAGTTGGAGTATATTATGTCCATGAAATATTCCTAGGAGTGTATGAAGATGTTGCAGAGATTGCTGGATATACTATGCTTTGGCTTCAGGAGAGATGGCCTCAAATGAAAAATGTTGTAATTTATTGTTTCGTTCCTAATATTTTGTGTTATTTTGAACATTTTTTGAAACAGTCAAATCTTAATCAAAAAATCTTGTCAAGAAGATCATCATGAAAGATGGTAGGTAGATAAGATCTGAGAAGCACGTGCTAAACATGAACCTTTTATTTGACCAAATATTCAGATTAGAAAAGGAGTAACCAAGGGGTTTAGTGAGTGTTTGGTGAGTGTTCACATGGCCCTTCAAAACTTGAATGTTAATTATTCACTGCAACATCGTTAGAATGAATAGCTATTGATACTTCCTCAGCAATATGCAAGAATCATCTCAACCATCATCTCTTTACAGTTTTCAAATCCCACGAACCAAATGTTCACGCCAAACCTATCTTTATGTGTGCTAATTTCTGACCTTCAAATGTTTACCTCCTTTTCTGAGTGTCACAGAATTGTTGTCATCTAAATATTTATGCCACAAAGTATACATATCATTCGAATCTGATCGCTTTGAGTTTCAATTTTTAAATTTAAGAAGTCCTGTGGGGCAAAGTGAAGCCTGTTTTACGAATTCGGCCATGGGACTTTTGCAAACTGAGTTGTAATTGAGCCCTGAGAAACTGTGATGTAATTTTTACCCGCCAGCAAATAGCAAAATGGCTGTCTCCTTGAAATGGATAAAAAAGAAATAATAGGTTGATTCCACAAATGTCCACATGTTTTATAAATGCTATATTAATCAGAATCCGAAGATTATACCATTGTTTCTAAATTATTATTTGCCAAGCCCCCCAGGAATAAGAAAAAATGTCATGCACCACTTGACGCGCTGACTATAAGAAAGATTATTATCTATAAAGATTGTATAAGTATACATAAAATGGTATCATTTCTAACTTAAAATAAAAGGAAAAAGCAAAATAAATCAACTTTCACCGACCGTTAACTAATTTTTTACAGCATTTATATGGGTTACAGCTTAGTCTGAAACAGAAAAAAAAATAACCAAGTGCATCAAAGTGCCTGAAACAAACAAACAAACAAACAAAACAAATCTTATTTTATTGCAATTATACTTCACATGAAAAAAACAAATAGAAGCAATAGAAGTGCTGATTAAAACACTAAGAACAGATTTAGGATAATCTTTTTCTGCAAAGTATGTCAAGCATATTGTAATCATTTCCTGTCTATCATGTAATGTAATGGATTTTCACTGACTTAACATATATATTACACAGTTTGTCACTCCAATCGTGACAATAAATTTGGTGACAGATTTACATTTCATGCCTGGACTATTGTAGTGATATTAATGTGTATATGCATTGTATTTGTCTTTATTAGCTTCAACAGGGTATAGGCCGACCCAGTGTGTACCATGCAGTTGTGGTCATCTTCTTGGAGTTCTTCGCCTGGGGATTGCTGACCACGCCCATGCTTACAGTGAGTGACAATGAAAATGCAATTCATGGTTTCATGGTCACATCATGGCAGCATAGGGACTCAATACATAACAGTGTCTGCATCTGTGGCCCATTTTAGTAATTGCTGTCAGGAACAGCACATCACTTTAGTAGAGGTGACAGTATGAGTCCTCAGCCATTTCAATCTCGTTGGATGTTGATGACATCATTTTGAATGATGAAATTGGAGTCGTTCTTCTTTAAATCACAGGAGTTTAGTGCTTTTGTTTATATTTATGAAATGCTTTAACAATGCCTATATATATATATATATATATATATATATATATATATGTGTGTGTGTGTGTGTGTGTGTGTGTGTGTGTACATGTACAAAACATAAATCACAAGATTATTTTTTTTAAATGCCTCAATTGTATGTCAATGTGCCAGTCATATTTGTTGTGAAACAATCCCTGAAAAAATAAATACATCTTGTTCATTTTCTTTTTGGAGATGTATCAACAGTTTGTCACTCAAAAACAGAAGTGAAGCGATAAGACTGATCCTACTTTCAGTTGTATTTCTCTATTAAACTTTTTTTTTTACAAATAAAATAAGTATTGTAATTTCCGACTATAAACCGCGACTTTTTACTCATGATTTGAGCCCTGCAGCTAATCTGTTGTTTTTTATTTATTTTTTTTTTTGCTAGCCACCAGCAAGCAAATGTTTGTATCTGTTCGAAGTTTTAATTAATGGAACAACTATGAAATAGAACTGAAAAGATGCTAATCAATGTCTGTGCTCAAAGAGTTTAAAAAATAGATTATTAAGAAAATATATATGTATTAATTGGATAAGAGAATGTATACAATTTTGGGTCAATTTATGACGTGTAAATTTTATATACAGTACACCATATACAGTATATATTTATTTATTTATGATTGTATATACGTATGAACTATGTGCAATGTGTTTTTATGTTCACTAAAATAATCTATCAAACAAAGGGAGATTAAAAAAAAAGATGCTATTGAAGTATTGCTTTCAATTTTGAACTGCTATTTAACTAACAGTATTCTGTTAGCGTTGAAAATATCCATCCATCCATTTTCTATGAATATGTTAGGACTAAACATGCAGGCATGTTCAGCCTGTCAAAGAGAGGATGTTGCTGTTGGCAGACAATTACAAAAAAAAATAAATGACAAAAAAAAAAAAAATACTTCCTTCCTTATATACTGCCATATTTCTGCGTAAATATCTCACGTCTGCGGCTTATAGTCCAGTGTGATTTATCTGTGACAAAAAAACAAACATTTTTTTGCTCATATTTTGCTGCTGCGGCTTATATACCAGCACGGCTTATAGTCGGAAAAATACGGTAGTTTTGGGGCGGATAAAATGGCAACATTCAATATGTGACCCGCTCTGGCAAAAGGATCCCCATGATGGCGAATAAAGTTTCACGTCAATGGCACCTATAGATCATGTGGACAAAAATGTTGATTTTGAGATTTCTCCTGAAATCCCCTACTTGATTACTCTATTTTCATTTCCCAGCTGCCAATAGGTTAAAACTGTAGTTGAAGTATATGAAAATAAGGGAAAACATTATATTTTTTTAGGCTTGTAGCTAGTGTCTGAGGGAACCTTCCCTGACTTCCTTGCCTCAAATTTCATTTCACAAAGGATTTACCCTTTTTAATATGCAAAATAACAACAGCATAAAAATGTACATAGCATGTAATTAAGGTTGAAAACACTGTACATCAGGGGTGGGCAATTCCAGGCCTCGGGGGCCGGTGTCCTTCATGTTTTCCTGTTTTCTCTCTCAAACACACCTGATTCAAATGATTAGGATTATTCTCAAACTCCAGCAGAGCTTGTTGATGAGCTAATGGTTTACATCAGGTGTGTTAGGGAGAGAAAACTGGAAAACATGCAGGACACCGGCCCTCGAGGGCTGGAGTTGCCCACCCCTGCTGTACATGATAATGTTACAAAACAGAAGACTATCTTGCATTCAGATTGAGATTGAGGGTATAGCGGAGCGGAGATTAAGTGGTAAACCTTTGTTTGTGACAGAGTGAAAAGTGCACATTTTGCTGTATAAAGTGGGTGAAAATAAATTTTAATATGAACACTGCTACCCTTGAAAAATCATTGCTATTGGTTCAACCTCCACTCCATAAATGCACTTAATGCAATTTGGATTTACTATTGGACTGTTGCTGTCTTCTTTTCTGTATTACATTGAATGAAAAAAAAAATGTGTTGAACCTTCAAAGCATTTTCATTTTCTCTCTGTGGCCATATTTGAGATATAATACTGATTACAAAATATCAAATTCTTGTCATGTTCCACACCAATCGGCAACTAATCTTGTTACACAGAATTCTTAAATCAACTTCCCATTGGGGTAATATGACCTGCTCCAAAAAAAACAAAACAAAAAACAAAAACATATGTCCTTTAATTTCTTTCGCAATTTAATTTCCAGATGTCTGTCAACAGCTCCTGAAAATTTGTGGTCAATCTGTTTCTCCTAAGGAACTTCTTGCAATAGAAATATGTAAGATGTATGTGACAAAACTTTAAATGGGTTCTCAAAATGGGGCTTTCAACCAAGCAACATTTAAATGCTGTAACCTTTTAGGTTTTAGGTACAGTGTTCCCTTGTTACTTCGTACTTCATCTTTTGTGCCCTCAGTGCTTTGCGTTCTTTTCATAAAAAAAAAAAAAGCAAAAAAAGGCTATATTGCGCACACACAGTCAGGGCAAAGACAGACACAGTAAGGAGCAGACGGCCATACCGTTGGAAATCTCTTACTTTGATTTTTTTTTTTTTGATAAAATGGTATTTCAAGTCTAAACTCTCCATTGTAATAATCTTTAATCATGTACAGATTAGACTTTACCTCAACGTCTGGGCCGCTGCTAATATGGCTGCAGCTGTGCAAGACTTCAAAGGAAAAGGGGAACAGTACTACTGTACAGTGTATAAGGTTTAATTATTTAAGATTTAAGTAAATATGTGTACTGCAGTAATATTTGTCTGAAATAATATGCATAGCATGAAGACTTTTCACGTTAAAAAAAAAAAAAAAAAGTTGAAGTCCTACTTTGCGTATTTTCAGCTATTGCGGCCGGTTTCAGAATGTATCTACTGTGATAAATGAGGGCTCACTAAATATATACTGCAGTAATATTTGTCTCAAATATGTAAAGTATAAAAACTTTTCACATTAAATAAATTCTGTTACCTACATACACATGGATGAAAATTCCTGGGGCGTGGAGGGGGCTCTACTTTGCGGATTTCACTTTTCGTGGTGGTTTTTCGGTCCCCAATAACCAAGAAAAGCGAGAAAAACTTTACATTCATAATTTCAAAGGGGTTTAAGTGCATAATTGTATTACATGAATAACTCAATTTGAAATTTTTTGACGCATGAGAACCATTTTGCCAGAGCTTGTCCCCATATGGAGGATGTGTTGATACACTGCAGGAAAAAGTCACCCTGCTCAAGGCCTATGCATTTTATAGCCCTCATGTATAGACACTGATACATATGACACTAAAAGTGAGAGAAGCACTTACATTTTTGCTGTGCTGCAGGTACATAATTTAAGGTTCTGCTTTTTATTTCATAAATATGAGAAGGACTCAAATAAACATGAGTCATACTTGTTAGAACGTCTACTTCAACATTGTGTCTTTTTTCACCCAGTTTCAAATGTTTTTGTTGAATGCAATAATAATAACTTAAACAGAACATACAGAAAAAGAAAACCAACCTTCATCTTAGATGTCAGATGGGTTTTGTTGCTCCTGTGTTTTCTTCACAGATTTTTGAATATTTTGTAATTACCAATGCAATGTTCAAATAATGCAGTGGTTGCACCATAATGATTGTGCTTTAGAAAGATAAAAACCTGATCTATCTTCATTGTCTTTCTGTGTAGGTGTTACATGAAACATTTCCACAGCACACTTTCCTGATGAATGGGCTCATTCAAGGTGTGAAGGTAAAAATGAGTTTTAAAAAATATGCTTTTCAACACTTGATATCAATCAACCGTTTCTGAATGTCATGAAAATATTACAATAAGTGTACCTATTGACACAAACCCTCTGAGAATTGGTTGCAGTATTTGCAAATCATTGATTTGGAATTGAAATAGACTATCCAGGTGTCTTTAAATAATAAAGTTTAGTATAGTAAAAATATCTAACAGAAGCTAAATTAAATATGAACACTATAAAACAATGCTGTGTAAAATATTACTTAAGATAAAATTGTAGCCACTTTTAAACAAGAGAATGATCTGCTGATTAACTCTTTTGTCGTGATTACTTTTTGTCTTTTTCTGTTCCATCTAAATGGAATTTATATTGCACTTTTTGCTTTTAGTGTTACTGACTTTTCTTCTTCCTGTCAAGGGACTCTTGTCATTCATGTCTGCCCCTCTGATTGGTGCATTGTCGGACGTGTGGGGGAGGCGTTCATTCCTGTTGGTCACTGTCTTCTTCACCTGTGCCCCAATACCCCTCATGAGACTCAGCCCCTGGTAGGTCACATGTTGGTCTTTTTTACAAAATGAAAACTAGTCTACTACTATTCCATCACGATTTTTATTACATTGCAAAAGTAAAGAAAGAAAGAAAGTGCCCTAAGTCAGGTTTATGATGTGGATTTTATAGATCCTGTGTTGTGTGTTTAAGTGTTTGAGTTAAGCAATCAATAAGCAACATTGATTATTCCATAACCACAAGTGAGTGGCCAAACTATCACCACTTCCATCAAGAATATACAGTACCTTCACATCAGCCACAATTGCTTAAAGCATTCGTAGTCATTCTCACATTTCAACAAGCATCGTTTCTTTACTCAACCAGTCAGATAACGATTGCTGAACAAACACAAAAGCCATAAACCTGTTCCTAAAATGTTTATTGATTCATACCATCATATACTGTACCATATATTATTATATAGCCCGAAACAGCATTGCCCTAGACTAGAGCAGGGTTGTCAAACTCCCTTTAGCTTGCGGGCAGCATGGGGGGAAAATATATTCCTAAGTAGGCCGGATCAATAAAATCCTGGTATATATTTGTACAACTTTAAAACAACTTCAAATTCAGTATTCTTTTTTGATACTGTCCAAAACAGTAGTCCTTTTGGCCTTCTTCACAAATATGGCATTTGTGATGTAACTTTTGATTAGATCATTAAGAGACATCTTTCTCCTTCTTTTACAGGTGGTACTTTGCCATGATCTCCATGTCAGGGGCATTCTCTGTCACCTTCTCTGTCATCTTTGCCTATGTTGCAGATGTGACAGATGAAAGAGAGAGGAGTACAGCTTATGGTCTGGTAGGTACTGCAGTTTCATTTTCCTTTCTTTTTACATGAGTGAATTTTGTTAACAAATGCATGCTAACCACCCTCTTTTTAATTAATCAATAATATGCTTTTCAACTGTACTGGGTAGTTGTTTTGCAATGACTTTTTCCAACCTCTGCTTCAAGAACTGGTGACAGTCACAGGAAAACGTGAGACAGGTTACAATTGTAAAATGCTGTCCAAGTATAACCCTTAAGGCTTCATGAGAACAAGGGCATGCATTGCCTTGGACCTTTGTCAAAAAACGCTGCTTGAATGATTCATTGCTGCAATTTGTCATCCTTTGAATTAAAATGGCAGCCAGTGACTCACTATAACATGGCCTGGGTTATCTGCCTACTTTCAGAACTGTCATGTGCAGTTAGAAGTGCTATTCATTAAAAGGCAATGTTTCAGGTATTTTTTTTTCCCTTATGAATGCCAACCAAATGTTTCTATTTAGAATAACACCAGAAATTACACTTCAATGCGTTGAAGTATCAAACTGCTGCATAATAATTCATGGGTAGTGGAGAATGTGGTGCATCCTGCACAATCTGGCACAGGGATGGTTGTGGACTGCACTTTAACTGTTCTGAGTCAACTGTCAAATCTCAAAATCCCTGAATGCCCAGTCCAGTGGAGGACCTAGTTCCTTTGACCTTTTTTGTAGTTCTGTTATACAGAAATTCCTTGGTTGTATTTCCAATACTGCAGCAAAATGTGAACATTTACAACAGCGACGACTGCTCGCAATTGAAGCCACGCTGTCTTTCCTCACTATAAAATGTAATATCAAGAGTGGAGGGCCAAAAGCTAGGATCAAGCCAAACAGAACACAAATGAAGGAACTTTCAAATGATAAACTAAATCAGTTACAATTCATTATTTTGGATGCGGAGGTTGGGACCTCTGTTGTAAACCACCTATTCAGAATTCTCCCGCTTAGTCAGAACGTCACTCATGATTTACCTCATTTTAAGATTGTCTATCTTTAAAATGACAAAGTGATCGAATAACTGATTGTTGGATTGATTTATTTTTATTATTAAGTCCTATTTTCATCATTTAGAGTACAATTAATCCTCCACTTCGAGCAAATTCTACTCTGAATATTTTCTCTTCCAAATGTACATTTTACCCTAAGACTGAGATGAAATATAGTCTTTTTCAGAGTAACATTTACCGCAATAAGAGTAAATTATACTCTACAAAATTTACTGTGTTTGTGGTTGCCTACATCAAAAGTGCTACCAAGGAGTGCCAAACACAATTAAAACTCTCAAGATTTTTTTTTTTTTTTGCAAAACCTTACGTCTTGACAGTTGGCAGTCAAACTATCTTTAATGACTCTGGACTATTTAATAATGCTCCTCATTCAAAATACTATGTAATGGACTCTAGCTTTTGGACTAGCGGCTATTTTGTCAATTAAACCAAACCAAATCAAAAACAAACCTGATACTTATATAATACTAATGTATTTGGCAGCAGTGGTTGCAGTTGAAATACAGTACTCATACTAACTGATGCGTAAGAAAGATTTAAAAAAATTGTGCAGCTAATGGCTTTTTAATAACTATTAATTAGTTTGAAAGCTCAGTATTCTCAAAGTTGGTCCATAAGGCATTAATATGGCTCAACTAAATGACTTGACATATTACTAATTGTTAACAATGTCAACAACATCTTTGCTGCACGATGAAAACTGTCACGTCGAGGCATGTTGAGTTGAAAGGAAGAAGGAAGGGGACCCAAAAATGCAGGAGAAATAAGAGGAACTTGGCTCAAAAAATTAATGTTTAATGAATAATTAGGGCAGGTAGAAACAGGGAACAAAACCGGACAAGATAGCAACAAAACTGAAACTAAAATAAACTCACAGGGAACAGCAGGAAGACAGCAACGGGATGACTGGGGGTGGGCATGCGGAGGGAAGACATCAATGACCCAACAAACGACTGGAACAAAACTGGGTCTTAAATAGAAGTACACTGATTAGGGAAACACGCAACAACTGGATGGGAACAAGAGACAGGGGAATCTAATTGGTGGACACACAGGGGGCAGGCAAAGACAGGTGGACAAAAACATACTAACAAGGACACAGACAGGGAAGGCAGACCCGAGGGAAACATAGACACGAACTAAGAAACATGAACAAAACCCCAAAACAATGAAACCCCAAAACAACAAATTCCAAGCTTTGTACAAATCGACCCATTTTATTTGTGATTGTTTAATGCAAAAAAAAAAAAAAAAAAAAGAATAGTACAGTATACTCATGTAACCATTGAAGACAAACATTGAACACCAAATTGTTCCATTCCTTACAAATGCCATTGCTCCTATCCTCCATTTGCTCTAGGTTTCTGCTACATTCGCAGCAAGCCTGGTGACCAGCCCGGCAATTGGGGCATATTTATCAGCATGGTATGGAGACAACCTGGTGGTCCTAGTGGCTACATTGATTGCACTCGTCGATATCTGCTTCATCCTCCTTGCTGTGCCTGAGTCACTTCCTGACAAGATGAGGCTCAACACCTGGGGGGCACCTATATCCTGGGAACAAGCTGACCCCTTCGCTGTAAGTATGAGTGATGTGATGTTTGCGAAAGAACCAAGTCTTTTGAACAGCTCTTCAATGGGAATGATCGGGCTTGAGTCTTTAGCTCTGGAGCTAGGGCAAAAAATGTCACACTGGGACAGAGTGGAAAGAGAAAGAAGGGAGGGAATGAGGGAGGTAGAAGGTGGAGTGGAGGTGAAGCTGAAGCTGGAGTGGAGGACAGCAGCAGCAGAAGTTGTGTTGATGTGAGTAGCTATAGACTAGATTTGATAGATCTTATAGCTTTTGTCAAAAAATAGACATAATAATAGAGGTGGGAAACATTTTTTTTCACTGGTCTGGCATTTGTTATAGTCCTGCCCCCTTTTTGTCATCGTCAGTCCATCGTTTTTTCAAGCTAGATGAAATTGCAATCGTTGGTCTGTCAGTCTGTCACTGTATTTTTGCCCAACCTCCCGCCACCACTAGAGGACGACATCTGACTTTTTTCTGGTTCGTCATTCATCAGGCACTGGTCTACTTCTGTCTGCACTCATACTAATTCTTTGTTCTGTTTTAGTACTTATACTGTACTTAAAGTTTAGTACTTATACTGTACTTAAAGTTAACACCATGTTTGTGTGTTACACTGCAATTGAAACAACTTTAATAATGAAAACAAAGGCAGTGAAGGGGTTTAAGAGGCTATAATACATCATCATGTTTATTTTCCCCAGATCTGAGGGAATGCTGGGGATGAGCGTGCGATTAGCAATCATGTCTACTGGATGGCATTGTCATGCTTTACATGAAACGCAAATGGTTGTCAGTTCTCATTTATAATTGCCTGCCAACTAACATTTGTCTAAATTTGTCTAAATTTAATCTGTCACATACACTAAAACAAAGGATTGCTGAGGTTAAATTTCCAAAAAAAAAAGTCTTTAATGAGGTTATTAAAAAAAACTTCTATCTTGCATTTCCTGGCCAAGAGCTCATCAGAGAAAGAATGCAAATTTGTTCTGAACCCATTGGTTACTTGAAAGAGTGGTTACTTGAAAGAGTTGACTGCCTTGCAGTGGAAACACATCCCAGAATATTCTTATCAGCAAGATACTGGAAACCAGGGCTAAGAAAGTGAGCAACTAACACTAAATCTTCGGTAAAGTCAGCTGTCTTGTTGCTGTGAATGATAAGTAGTGAATTGAACCAACCCAGTTTATTCTCTCAACCGAACATGTTTCTCCACTGATTGGTGGTGCTGTAAAGTGATTATTGCCACATTGACTGCAGGCTGATTGCAGTTTGTATCCAGGTCAGTTTAATTATATTTCAGTAAGCAAAAAGCAGCGTGGCGGGCTGACAGAAAATTGTCTATCCTGATGATCACAATGGATGAAAATTCCAACATTTTTAATTCACCCTTTTTTTAGCATTCCTGTCATTTGTCGCTCTGTCGGCAAAACGGTCATCTGTGGGCAACCAATTGACAGACAGCGCATCAGCGCTGACCAAGTGCCCATCTCTGCATAGGAATAAACAATTAAATGAATGAATTATAATCAGTGTCATTTGAAAAATATTTTTAGAACACATTTATGAATATAATAAACATTTTATTACATCTTATTTATTTTATTAATGTCATATAGTTTTAAAAGACATCTACCATATAGCTATATTTGTACGGACTTGACAAAATTAAAGTAAATTCAATGACACAATTTGCGTTATTTTTCATCTCAGGGAGCTCCGGTAGTTTGCCCACATCATTGAACCGCTTCTTACACTGGGCTCAAGCTGCTGGGACTTCTGTCCAGGCCAATTTGACGTCATCAATTTGATCGTGGAGGTCTACTTGCAGTTCCGTATTTTAATTTACACGCTTCGACATCCGGGACAAGTGCA